>NC_132787.1:53540290-53840290 GCF_048418805.1 Vulpes vulpes | reverse complement strand
TTATTTCAAGTTTTTATTTAAAGTCAAGTTAGTTAACATATATAGTAAAGTTGATTTCTGGTGTAGAATTTAGTGATTCTTCATTTACATATAACCCCTACTATTCATCACAATAAGTGCCTTTCTTAACACTTATCACCCATTTAGGCCATCCCCTCATCCACCACCTCTCCAGCAACCCTCAGTTTGTTCTCTATAGTTAAGAGTCTGTTTTATGATTTGTCTCCTTCTCTTTTTTTCCTTTCCTCTATGTTCATCTGTTTTGTTCTTTTTTTAAGATTTATTTATTTATTTATTTGAAAGAGAGTGAGCAGGGGAAGGGGCAGGGAGAGAATCCTCAAGCAGATTCCCCACCAAGCACAGAGCCCAACATAGGGCTTGATCTCACAACCCATGAGATAATGACCTGGGCTGAAAAGCAAGAGTCAGGTGCTCAACCGAATGGGCCAGTCAGGTGCTCCTCATCTCTTTGGTTTCTTAAATTCCACACATGAGTGATATTATATGGAATTTGTCTTTCTCTGACTTATTTCACTTAGCATAATACACGCTACCTCCATCCACATCATTGCAAATAGCAAGATTTCATACTTTTTGATGGTTGAGTAATATTCCATTGCATATACATACCACATCTTCTTTATCCATGGACTATTGTTGATAATGCAGCTATAAACATTGGGGGGCATGTGACCCTTTGAATTTGTATTTTTGTATCCTTTGGGCAAATACCTAGTAGTACAATTGCTCAGTCATAGGGTACTTCTATTTTTAACTTCTTGAGGAACCTCTATACTGTTTTCCAGAGTGGCTGCACTAGTTTCCACTCACCAACAACACAAGAGGTTTCCCCTTTCTCTGCATCCTTGCCAACATCTATGGTTTCCTGTGTTGTTAACTTTAGCCATTCTGGCAGGTGTGAGCTGGTATCTTATTGTAGTTTTGATCTGTAATTCCCTGATGATGAGTGTTGGTAAGCATCTTTTCATGTGCCTGTTAGCCATCTGTATGTTTTCTTTGGAAAAATGTCTATTTGTCTTCTGACCATTTCTTAACTGGATTATTTGTTTTTTGAGTGTTGAGTTTGATAAGTTATTTATAGATTTGGGATACTAATCCTTTATCTCATATGTCATTTGCAGATGTCTTCTCCCATTCTGCAGGTTGCCTTTTAGTTTTGTTGTTTCCTTTGCTGTGCATAGCTTTTTATATTGATGAAGTCCTAATAGTTCATTTTTGCTTTCATTTCCCTTGCCTCCAGAGACAGGTCTAGTAAGAAGTTGCTGTGGCCAAGGTCAAAAAGGTTGTTGCTTGTGTTTTCCTCTAGGATTTTAATGGTTTCCTGTCTCACATTTAGGTGTTCATCCATTTTGAATTTATTCTGTGTGTGGTGTAAGAAACTGATCCAGTTTCATTCTTCTGCTGTCCAATATTCCCAACACCATTTGTTGAAAAGACTGTCTTTTTTCCATTGGATATTCTTTCTTCTTTGTTGAAGATTAGTTTACCATCTGGTTTTGGGTCCATTTCTGGGTTTTCTATTTAGTTCCATTGATCTTTGTGTCTATCTTTGTGACAGTACACTACTGTCTTGATGACTAGAGCTTTATAATATAGCTTAAGGTCTGGAATCATGACGTCTCCAGCTTTGTGTTTCTTTTTCAAAATTGCTTTGGGATTTGGAGTTTTTTGTGGTTTTATACAACTTTTAGGATTGTTTGTTTTAGCTCTGTGAAAAGTGCTGGTCGCATTTGATAGTATTGCATTAAATGTATAAATTGCTTTGGGTAGTGTAATATTTTAACAATATTTGTTCTTCCGATCCATGAGCAGGGAATGGTTTTCCATTTCTTTGTGTCATTTTCAATTTCTTTCATAAGTTTTCTAGAGCTTACAGAGTATAGATCTTTTACCTCTTTGGTTAGGTTTTTGTGGGGAAGGAGCAGAGGAGAAGGGAGAGAGAATCTTAAGCAGGATCCATGACCAATGAGGAGACTGACCCAGGGCTGATCTCACAACCCTGAGATCATGACCTGAACTGAAATCAAGAGTCAAATGCCCATCCAACTGGTTAGGTTTATTGCTAGGTATCTTATGGTTTTTGGTGCAACTGTAAATAGGATTGATTCCTTGATTTTTCTTTCCACTGCTTCATTTCTATATTACATATAGAAATGTAACAGATTTCTGTATGTTGATTTAATATCCTGCAACTTTGCTGAACTTGTGTATCAGTTCTAACAATTTTTTGGTAGAGTCTTTCAGGTTTTCTACATAGAATATCATGCTGTCTGTAAAGAGTGAAAATTTGACTTCTTTCTGGCTGATTGGGATGCCTTTTATTTCTTTTTGTGTCTGATTGCTGAGGCTAGGACTTCCAGTCCACTATGTTAAATAACAATAGTGAGAGTGGACATCTCTGTCTTGTTCCTGACCTTAGGAGAAAAGCTCTTTCTCCCCATTTCGGGTAATACTAGATGTAGGTCTTTCATATATGGCTTTAATGATGTTGAGGTATATTCCCTCCATCCCTACCTTGTTGAGGGTTTTTATAAAAAAAAAAAATGGATGCTATATTTTGTCAAATGCTTTTCCTGCATCTATTGAGAGGAACATATGGTTCTTCTCCCTTCTTTTATTCATCTGGTATATCATGTTGCTTGATTTAAGAATATTGAACCACCTCTATAGCCCAGGATAAAAATGGTATTCTATGAACAAAACCTATTTGTGAGCTGGAAACTGCCTTACATGTGATCTTTTGAACAACACAAGATTCACTTTGACATTAACTGTGATGCATGGGAATATGCCAAACTATCTTGGCACTTTTGTTTTGGGGGCCAAGCAGGTGAGTGGTTCTTAACAAAATCTAGTGGTAGTTGTATGAGTTTTTTTTAAAAAAGAGAGACAGAGACTTTTTCTTCAGGTTCAAACATTAAAAGAAGAGCAACAAAATCCAGGTGAGCTGCAAAAGTTGAATCCCAAAACAATATTTCTATTTTGGATGGCTGTTGGTTATGCCTAGATTTTATACAATTTGTACACCTCCATTATGACATTTCTGAGGTCTCCTGATACATATCATTCCTCCTCAGTAAGCAGAAATAACATAAATTATTATTGGTGTCTGCATTTTGACATCTAAGTTTGACACTATCAGATGTTTTTGCCTTAGTTTTGTTGCAGTAAAGTATTGTGAGATTATCTAAGCCTACTGCCTTTCTTTTGACCTGGGGGCATAAGTTTGCCCTGAAGAGCTCCTGGGTTTTTTTTTCTCATATTCCAGAGGCAGTTGATGTTAGTAGCAACTCACTGGCAATGTCAAGCAGAAGATTGGGGGAGCTATGAACTACAGGGAGCTATAGGGAAGACAGAAGGTGTAGCATTTGGGAAAGCAGTTTCAATCAGAGCATGGGTTGGTACTGAGAAACGGGTGTATTGTTGGAGTCATAGCTTTGAAGGACAAGACACAGGTCAGTCTAGGTGGGTGAGTCAAAAGAAAAGGAAAGGCATGATATGGAGTTTAAGAACAAGGTCTCTGTACAAGGACTCCAGCTCAAGTGAAGGAAAAAGCGCATCTGTAGAATCTAAGTAAGTGGTTATGAATCTAAAATGCAGACAGAACAGCAAAACCAGCTACTTACTCAATAAATACAAGAGAGTCTTGTTTGCATATATGGCTATAGGAAAAACATGGAAAGTCTTCAGACTGGCCATTAGGGCATCAGTAAGGAAGGGAGTCCAGAAAAGCAGGAAATAGTAACTTGAGATTTAGAACCAAACTGCCAAAGATAGTATAACAAAGATCTATCTGAGGTTTCTGAGGGGGACAACTGTGTTTTTTAATTTCTAGTACTCCAGTGCCAAAATTGACCTGATATAAAACAGGTACTCAGTGCATATTGTGGAATGAGTAAATATTCATAATAGGATTAAGTTCCCTGCTCATAAGCTTAGCTTAAACTCTTTAGTGTGGATGTCTAAGGGTTTTAATTTATTTTTAATGTTTTTAAAAATAAACTCTATGCCCAATGCAGGGCTTAAACTCATGACTCTGAGACCAAGAGTTGCGTGCTCTACAACTGAACCAGCCAGGCCCAGGGTGTCTAATGAGTGTTAGATATACACAGTTCTTCAGAGAGAGGGAGGACTCTGCAAATGACTAAAGTTGGAAAACTTGGCCTAGAGGGTGGAATCACTTTGGCCCACTGAAGAGTATTCACTGTCAGTGTCCAGTCAGACACATGGTGGTTAAAATGAAGAAGCAATGCAATAAGGGTTGGAAAGTTAAGGAGTGGCCTATCATACCAATCTCTCTTCTTGGGGCACAGAAGGAAAACTGCAGGTATGCTGAAATGGAGAGCTATATCTGCTCACTGGGTACTTAAGATGGCAAAAGAAAAAAAAAAAAAAGACTTCTGATCCTGAAAATAACAAATCAGAGGATAATTTGAAACCAGTATTAGGGACACCTGACCCCAGGGGTTGTCTTCTACTCTTTAGGAGTAATTGATTTGAACCACTCAGAAGAACCAGTAAATTCTCAAACTTTTCATGATATCATATTTACATTGTATAAACATCTAGAATGATAATTAAAAAGTCATGATTAGTAGAAACCATAAGAGTCATCTCAACAGATCTGACAGTTCAGCCCCTGGAGCCATCTCCAATGATGAGGAGCTCACTACTCCCTAAAAGTTATTAAATGTTTGCTCAGATTAAATTAGTGAAATAAGGACTTGAAAAGCAAAAAAGTAATACAACAGCAACAACAAAAACAAACATAAAAATTAAACCTTGGAAAAAAAAAAAAAAAGAAAAAAATTAAACCTTGGGGTGCCTGATTGGCTCATTTGGTTAAACATCTGACTCTTGATTTCCTCTGGGGTCATGGCCTCAGGGTTGTGAGATGGTACCCTGTGTTGGACTCTGTGCTCTGGACACAGTCAGCTTGGGATTCTCTCTCTCTCAAATAAATAAGTAAATCTTTAAAAAAAAAAAAAAATAAATAAAAAATAAAAATCAAACCTCTATGCCAACAAATACTTGCTTCAATTAAACATGAGGATGATATTATTACAATTCAATAAAAATTTCTCAGCTTCTCAATGGTGCTAATCATGCAAAAGATTCGCTGGGGAAACTTTTGGATTTACAAGTAAGCCAAATAAGTTATGAATGAAAACCTAAGCTACTGACACTAATATGGAAAATTTAACCCCCTTAGATTACTAAACAGAGATTTCATATTTTGACAAAGCAAATTTTTATTTCTTATTTATGGCCTCCAGACATTTTGGGTTTCACCACCTACATTCAGCGTTAAGAATTGTTTAATTTTAACTTCAGTATCAAGTTTCCATTGAATTGTAAATATGGGGATCCCTGGGTGGCTCAGCGGTTTAGCACCTGCCTGCAGGCCCAGGGGACCCGCATGGCAGTCCCACGTCAGGCTCCCTGCATGGAGCCTGCATCTCCCTCTGGCTGTGTCTCTGCCTCTCTCTCTCTCTCTCTCTCTCTGTCTCTCATGCATAAATAAATAAAATCTTTTTAAAAAAAAATGAATTGTAAATATGTTAAGATAAAAAATAAATAAATAAATATGTTAAGATCATTAAGGCTTTGAGATTGGAATTTTAATGAAAGCTTTGTCTCTTAATCATGTCTTAAATTCTTATAATAAAGAATAAGAAGTGTACCTTATTTTGCATATATGCTTTGGATACCTCAAAGTACATCATTTTATAATCAGTTAATATAAAATATTATGGCATAATTATAACAACTTAATCCCTTTCTGTCTTGAATTTCACATTTATACAATGAGTACAATAATAGTGCTATCTCATAACTTGTGTAAAGATTAAATAACTAATACATGTAAAGCAATTAGAACAAATCCTGGCACCTAGGAAGTGCTCAAAAAGTGTTAAATATTTTTTATAGAATCATATGTATCTACACTCATAATACAATTTGGAATATCTGGCTTGAATTCAGTCATATGAAAATGTTGTATATTTTCAAATTAATAGCATGGGTTTTACTTGTGGATTTGTTGGTTTATTGAACTCAATCCAAAGATGGCAAGTCATGACAGAGGATAAATACATAGCATTGACCCTGGAGTCTGACAGCCTAGGTTTGTATCCAAACCATGACACCTATTAGCTGAGTGAACTTGGGCACCTGATTTATTTATCTGGCATCTCTCTGTGTCTCATTTTTCTCATTTGTAAGAGGGGGTCATAAAAGTATTTATATCATAAGGTTGTTGTGAACCGAATTAATAACTGAATTAATATATGAGGAGTATTTAGAACAATAAGGTGTGTGTGTGTTTACTACTGCTTCTAGGTATACTGTTCTTTTCCAGGGCCTGTCTACAAGTAAATGAAGTTACATTTCAAGGCATTTAAAATAAGTAGTGCGAACAATTCCAAAAGACAACCAACTTTCACCTTTGAAAATTTATGTTCTTTTTGTTAAACTTGTTTATTCAAGAATTAAGTAGTGTTTCTTGGAGTGCTTTTTTTCTACAAATATACCCAAATGAAGTTAGGATATTCAGTTGGGATATCCTATATCATGAGATAAATTAATATACCAGTTCCAAGGTAGGAAGAATTTGAGATTCACCTACAGAGAAGATGAAGACCACAAAAAGCTGTGCCCTCATTACAAAGAGATTTGTTGCAAGTACACACAGATTCCTAACCCATTTTATATGTGGATTTACTGAAAAAGCAATGCCTGAAACTTGAGGATTTTAGTGCTGGCAGCCACTCTGGAGATTGATGTGAGCATCTTGGAGTCCATTGCAGATCCTTCCTCAACAAATTTTTCTCCCTTTTAAATATGTGAAGACTCCACCCTTAACTTCCTTTTTCTCATTCTAACTACCCTTCCTGGCACATTTCACACATAGCAATGCCTTTAGCTTCCACCTTTATGCCAATGATTCATACTGTTATCTTCAGCCTTTCTCTTGAGTACTAATCCTATGCTTTTAATTGCTGATTGAGCACATTCTCATGGATAGCCTAAAGCACCTTAAATTTCCAAAATGATTCCATTATCTTCATTCTATCCATGCATCAGTTAGTGGCATCCCCTTACTGCTGAACTATCCAAATTGATTCAACAAATCCATCCTCACTCATAGGCTCCAGGATACTCAAAAAAGTCTCCCTCACTGTGAACTATTACTGTGAAGACCTTCTACAGTCTCCAAAACCTCTGTCTTCATAGATAGACCATTTCTTTCAAATATATTTGGATATCTGTCCACCCTCCAGACCTAAGTGAGAAATTTCAAATGCCAGGATCTACTGACCACTAGGAAAAAATCAATGGATTTTGTGATTTTGAAATTATGTGTAAAATTCCATGAATGTAGGTAACTTCATTTTTCTTAGTCCTTGGATGTCATCTGGTCATTAGAGCACATCATGATCCAGTTAAGGCTGACAACCTCAGGATATTTCCTTCCAAATGTCCTCCACTTCCCAGTGTTCCTTCCTCCCCTTGAAGATGCCTCACTCCTATACCTAAGTCTGGTTTCCATGCAGATCCCTGGATTCTCTGCTGGTCCGGAAAGGGTAGAAAGATACTCTCTGAGGCTCCTGTTGCAGAAGTATTTGGTTTCTTGTTCCCAAAACCTTGTCCAGAAGGGCCTGACACAATTCCCACAGCCAAGTTTTGTACCACAGAGGCAACTGATTTCCTGTCACCTCCCCTAATACCCCAGAAACAAGCTGGGAGCCTGACAGCAGCCTCCTGGAGTTGCCCCCAGTTACAGGTTGTCCTTGCAACCTGTCAGGAACCTCCAAAGATAGAGATGCAGCTGCTAGTCAGTTATTACCCTCAGAGCTCAGAATATAAGTACCCTTCGTTTTTTAGGATTTTATTTATTTATTAATGAGAGACACACAGAGAGAGACAGAGACATAGGCAGAGGGAGAAGCAGGCTCCCTATGGAGAGCCCCATGCGGGACTTGATCCCAGGACTCCAGGATCATGCCCTGAGCCGAAGGCAGACACTCAACCACTGAATCACCCAGGTGTCTCTCTAAGTGCCCTTCTTCCCTCAGTACCTATGCAGCCCTTGGAAATGTTCACCAGTGTTCCAGAAATATTAGGAACCTTTATACTGCAGCCATTCTTATATTGAATCCTTCTGAGCCTGTTTATCTTTTACTTCTGCTGTTTATGATTCATGATCTGACCATAACCTAGAGTATCCTTATCCATCATTTAAGTTTATATCTTATCCCTTCGCTTATGGAGAGAAGTGTTCTCCATAGGTTATAGAACAGCCCATGTACACACATCACCATCACATTTACTCACATACTCACACATATGCTCATATATACCACTGTGGCTTTGCAATCTATCTGTGGCCCATGGACCAAGCAAATAGACTCACTGCTCCAAACAAATCATTGACTCTTACTTTTGAAAAAGTCTTCAGTTCTTACGTACATACACATGGACATCCTACTGATCTTTATAAGAAAAATAATGAAGATCAAAGATCTGTTAGGAATCCTTGGTCACCATACAATCATCATCTGGGACCATTACCAGTTCCCGTGAGCATAAGCCTCCAAGGCTTTTCTACAGACCGTACCATTCTTTGTGAAATTAGATGCCCAGGATACCTTTTACTTCATCTTCATCTAGGCAATAGATGACCTTTCAGATATGTCTTTATTGGTGTGAGTTTATCATGATGTCCTCTGGGTTCTGCAATACTCCAACCAATGTCCTTATATGATTAACAGCATTTTGAATGACCTTGTGGTAGGGTGTGCTTATAAAACATGCTAATATACCTACATTGACATCCCATGACCTTCAAGCAGCAGTTAATCACCTATTTTGTAACTGCGTCCAATTCAATTGGAAAATAATTAAGAAATTCAAGGTAGAGATTCTGGATACACTGTAATTAGCCATGCAGTATGTGTTTATTTATTTACTATTGCTGCTGTAACAAATTTAGTGCTTTAAAACAACACAATTTATTATCTTCTGGTTCTGAAAGTTAGACATTCTAAAGTCAAGATGTCAACAGGCCACATTCCTTACAGAGGCTCTAGGGAAGAAATTGTTTCCTTGCCATTCCAGCTTCTATAGACCACATATATCCTTCAACTCACGGATTCTTCCTTCATCTTCAAAGAACAAATGACCCGCAAACAACATGGAGGTTAGGGGCAGTGATTCTCCATTTAGTCAAAAATCCACATGTAACTTTTGACTCCTCCAAAATTTAACTAACAACCTATTGTTGACCAGAAGCTTTACTGATAACATAAAGTCAATTAATACATATTTGGTGTTATATGTATTATATCCTGTGTTCTTACAATAAAGTTAGCTACGGAAAGGAAAATCTTATTAAGAAAATCATAAGGAAGAGAACATTAGAGTACCATATTGTAAAAAGTTCTCACATAAGTGGACCATGCAGTTCAAACCTGTGTTGATCAATGGTCAACTCTGAATCATTCTAACCTCTGCTTCCATCATTCCATCTCTTTTCCCTAACTTTGATCCACTTGTCTCCCTCTTATAATTTCATGATTACATTGCATGTACCCAAATAATTCAGGATAATCTCTTCATCTCAAAATTCTTAATTTAATCACATCTGCTAGTCCCTTTTGTCATATTAGATAACATATCCACAGATTCTGGGATATGGGACAAAGATGTCTTTTGGGGGCCATTATTCTGTCTGCCATAGTGAACAAAGTGACAGTTTTATTAGGATTTGTTTCCCTTCTTCCTGTTAATAAGTGTGCTAAGTATTCCCTGGATCCACTAGTTACTACCAGCAGCTCATTCTCTAGTTTACCACACTGAAATATGCAATACTGACCCCTCTCAGAAGAGATTAAGAGTTTTCTTATAGATAGAGAATGATGTAGTGTTTCAGCATATTTCTCTCTCCCTTGATTTTCACTATGCATGGCCTCGTTGGTAGCACCACATGTCTCCTGCAGGTGAATTTCAGTCTCCCCTCTGTTTATTTTTTTCAGATTTTAAATGCTAACCCAGTTAAAAGTTCATTATCTTTTATATGTGGGTTCAGTGTGCTGGACATACTGTTGGAGAGCAATAAGTGGGTTGGTCTGGCTGCAGCAAAGTGAGAGAGAGGGACACATATTTATTTATACATTTTATTTTCTACATCTTATTTATACATTTTATTTATGTGTTAAGCAGTTGATAGACATATTTTTCTACTTGTTGATTATTATGCTTCTCTGAACATTTATGTAAAAATTTTTGTGTGGACATATGTTTTCATTTCTCTAGATATATACACGGAGGAGGACTGCTAGGTCATGTGGTAACTAACTCTGTTTACTCTTTCAAATATTTTTGAAGACTGCCAAAATGTTTTAGAAAACAGCTGTACCAATTTATATTCCCACCAGCAAAGCATGAGGGTTCCAATTTCTTCACATCCTTACCTTATTATCTTTTTGATGGTAACTATTCTAGCAGGTGTGAAGTGGTAGCTCATTGTGGTTTTGTTTTACATTTCTTTGATAGCTAATGATGTTGAGCATCTTTTCATGTGCTTATTGGTCATTTGTATATCTTCTTTGGAGAAATGTCAATTCAGATCCTTTTTAAATAGTGTTAACTTTTTATTACAGAGTTGTAAGAGTTCTTCATGTTTTCCAAATATAATTTCCCTAGTCAGATCCATGTTTGCAAATATTTTCCCGCATTCTATAGATTGCCTTTAAAATTTTTTTCATTAGTTTCATGTGTATAGGATTGCCTTTTCACTTTCCTGTTGGTTTCCTTTGAAACACAAGTTTTTCTTTTTTTCTTTTTCTTTTTTTAAAATGTACTCATTTTATAGAGAAAACGATCATGTAAGAATGGAGCAGAGAGGAGCAGAGGAAGATGGAGAGAATTCCAAGCAGATTCCACGCTGAGCAGAACCTGACATGGGGCTGGATCCCATAACTTCAGGATTACCATCCGAGCTGTGACCAAGAGTTGGTCACCCAACAAACTGAGTCACTCAGGTGCCCCAAAAGGTTTTCAGTTTTATGAAATCCAAGTGATATCATTTTCTCTTCTATCATATGCTTTTGGTATCATATCTAAGAAAGTTTTACCAAACTCAAAGCCACAAAGATTTATTCCTATATTTTATCTCAGTTCTTTACAATTTTTGCTCTTACACATAGATCTATGGTCCATTTTGAGTCAGATTTTTGCATGGTATAAGGTAGGAGTTTAGCTTTATTCTTTTGCATATGGATATTCAATTGTTCCATCAGAATTTGTTGAAAACACTATTCATTCCCTATTAAATTGTCTTTCACTCTTATTGAAAATCAACTGACTGTAAGTAAAAAAGTTTGTTTATAGATTCTTAGTTCTATTTCGTTGATCTATGTATCTCTCCTTACACCAGTATTATACTGCCTTTATTGTATCTTTACAGTAAGTTTTGAAATCAGAAACCATGAGTCCTCCAACTTTGTACTTATTTTTCAACATTATGTTAGCTACTGAGTCCCTCACACTTGCTCACTAAAGATTTTTTTTATAAGGGATGACTGGGTGGCTCAGTCACTTAAGCATCAGACTGTTGGTTTTTGGCTTAGGTTATGATCTCACGGTCTTGAGACTGAGCCCCACATCAGGCTCTGCACTCAGTGGGAAGTCCATTTGAGATTCTTTCTCCCTTTTCTTTTCTTTTCTTTTCTTTTCTTTTCTTTATTTATTTTTAATTAATTTTTATTGGTGTTCAATTTACCAACATACAGAAAAACACCCAGTGCTCATCCCGTCAAGTGTCCACCTCAGTGCCCGTCACCCATTCCCCTCCAACACCCGCCCTCCTCCCCCCTTCCACCACCCCTAGTTCGTTTCCCCGAGTTAGGAGTCTTTATGTTCTGTCTCCCTTCCTGATATTTCCCAACATTTCTTCTCCCTTCCTTTATATTCCCTTTCACTATTATTTATATTCCCCAAATGAATGAGAACATACACTGTTTGTCCTTCTCCGATTGACTTATTTCACTCAGCTCTTTCTCCCTTTTCCTTTGCTCTATCCCCCATATGTGCTCTCTCTCTCTCTCTCTCAAAATAAACAAATAAATAAATCTTTTTAAAAATATTAGATTATCAATTTCTGCAAAAAAAAATCAGATGTTACTTTAAAAGGAATTACATTGACTCTATAGATCAATTTAGGATATAATACCATCTTAATCATTTAAATCTTCTGATACATGAATGTGGGATATATTTCCATTGATTTAACCTTCTTTAATATATCTTTCCATGTTTGCAGTTTTCCAAGTATATATTTGATTCTATTTTGTTCTTAGTATAAGCATTTTACATCAATAAATATCCCTTGGTTATTGCTTTTGCCAGATCTTATATATTTCAGTATTTTGTATCTTCCTTTTTATTCATCTCAAGGTATTTTCTAATTGCCCTTGTGATTTCTTCTTTGATTCATTTGTTACTTAGGAGTATGTTGTTTAATTTCTATATATTTGTGAATTTCTCAAGTGTCTTACTGTTATTGATTTCTAATTTTATTATATAGTGATTGGAGAACGTATTTTGTATAATTTCAGTCCTTTCAAATTTACTGAGATGTGTTCTATGGCCTGGAATATGATCTATCTTGGAGACTGTTCCATGTGTACATGAGAAAAATGTGTATTTTGCTCTTATTGGGTGAACTAAACTAATACTATGGACTGAACTGTGTGCCCCTAAAGTCTATGCATGAAAGCTATAACTCCCAATTTGAATGTGTTTGAGATAAGGCCTTTAAGAAGATAAAGTTAGATAAGGTCATAAGAATGGGATGCTAACCTGACTGGTGTTCTTATAACAAGAGGAAAAGACATCAGAGTTCTTTTTCTCCATGTGTACACAGAAGAAAAGCCATAAGAGGACATGACGAGAAGGTGGGTTTATACAAGCCAGAAAGAGAGGTGCCACCAGAAACCCAGTTCTCTGGCACCTTGATCTTGGACTTCTAGCCTCCAGAACTGTGAGAAAGTAGATGTATGTTATTTAAGCCATCCAATCTGTGGTACCTTGTTATGGCAATCCAAGCAGACTAATACAGGTGGAATGTTTTATATATATTTGTTAGATCTTGTTAGTATACAGTGTTGTTCAAGTCTTTTACTCCCTGGTTGATCTTCTACTTAGTTGTTCTAATTATTATGAAAAGTGGGGTGTTGAAGTTTCCAATGACTACTGTTGAATTATTTATTTCTCTCTTCTATTATCTAACTTCTGTTTTATGTATTTGGGGTTCTGTTATTAGATACATATATGATGGAACCTCTATTTTAACAATTACTTGGGTCAAAAATCTTAGAGCCAACTTTGACTTTGTTCTTTATATCACATTTGATAGCAAATCCATCAGCAAAGCTTGTCTTCTTTAACATAAATATATATATTCAGAATCCAACTACGTTTTACCACCTCTACTACTACAGTCTAATTCAAGGGATTTTGATATATGAGTATGGAGTTCAGCAAAAGAGGAAAGGAATTAAGATATAGATTTGGAAGTCATCAGTATACCAATGTAAAGGCATAGAAATGAATGAGAAAACATAGTGTGTGAGAGTCCCTAAGAAAATAAACAGATTTTGATAACTGAGCTCTGTGCAGTCCAATATTTAGGGTTCAAGAAGATGAGAAGTGTCTTAGTCCATTAGGCTGTTATAACAAAATACCACATATTGGGTAGCTTATAAACAACAGAAATTTTTTCATCACAGCTCTGGAGGCTGCAAGTTTCAGATCAGGGTGACAACATGATCAAGTAAGGGCTCTCTCCCAGGTCACAGACTACTCCATATAGACTTACATGGAGAATCTTGTACTAGAGCACTAATTCCATTCATGAGAGTTTCACCTCCCAAAAGCTCCCATAATATTGGGTGTTTAGATTCTGACATGTGAATTTTGGGAGGAACGCATTTAGACCATAGCAAGAAGCTATCAAAAAGACAGAGAAGGATCATTTAAGAGGTAAGAGGAGAATCCAGAGTATTGCCTTATAGCCAAAAGAAACTAAACAATTGTTTATGTCAAATAAATCAAGAAAGATAAGTTCTTGGAAATGGTGATTGGATTTGGTTACATGGAAGTTATTGGAGACTTGTACAAGGTGGCTGTTTGATGAACTGATAGAAAGAAAAGCTTAATTGACATAGTTTGAAAGATAGTATATGGAAAGAATGTGGAATTAGTGAGTCAGTTTGGATAGTTTTTATCACTCTTTTTAGGGTTTTTGTAAATGGAAGCATAGAGATGTCCTCCCTCTGAGCTCCCTTAATGCTCTAGGAATTTCTCTTTCTCATTGGGCTCATTTCTTACTATATATAACTGTTAATGTGTCTGTCTGATAGTCAACAGAGCAAGGTAGAAAATTCACCTTCATTGCCATGGGACCATTATCACAAATATACATCACAAATACAAGGCAGAGAGGAAACTGTCCATATGGAGGAACACCTAGCCCCATCTAAGAAGCTCAGAAAATGCTTTCAGATGGATGCATTGTCAGAATTCAGTATTAAAAGAAGAGCAACATTTGCCAGTCAAAGTAAAATGAAAGCAAAGGCATTCCAGACAGTGAAAAACCATGAGCCAAAGAACAAAAGGGTGAAAAGAATTGGTGTTTGAAAGATCCCCATTTGTACTTTGAAGTTGAAAGCATTTTTGGATGGATTATTCTACATGGCCTACTGCTAAGTGCTTTCTAGGTATTATCTGATTTAACTTCACAACAAATTTATGAGGAAACCACTACTATTAAAATTGTCTTTGGGGTACCTGGGTGGCTCAGTGGTTGAGCATCTGCCTTTGGTTCAGGTCATGATCCTGGGGTCCTGGGATCAAGTCCTGCATCAGGCTCCTAACAGGGAGCCTGCTTCTCCCTCTGCCTATGTCTCTGCCTCTTTCTGTATGTCTCTTGTGAATAAATAAATAAAACCTTTTTTAAAAAATAAAATAAAATTGTCCTTATTTTAAAGATGAAGAAACTAAGGCAAAAGAAAAGAACCTTTCTAAGGTCACAAAGCTAGAGGATGGAAGAACTGGATTGGCCTGAGTCTTTTCTACCTTAACCACTATGATATCTTGACTTGCATACTGCGTGAAGGTGTTTGAATTCTACAGAGCTATTGTTCTCAAAATTTGGACCCCAGACCAGCAGCAACAACTTCACCAGGTAATTGTTGGTAGTTCACATTCTCAGTCCCTACCCAGATCTACTGGATCAGAAACTAGACAAGAGGCCAGCAATCTGTTTTTAAGAGGTCCTCCAAGTGATTCTGATATGCACTGAAGTTTGAGAACCACTGTTACAGAGAATGAGGAGCCCCTGAAGTACTTCAAGCTGAAAGAAGACAGAATCCATTTTGAGTTGTAGAAAGATCATGGTAGCAAGGCAATAGCATTGTCAGAATGGTTTCCATTTTTTTTTATGTTGATAAGACAGAGTTTATAAGTGTTACTCTTCAGTTGCCAAGCAAGGTTACATTAAGAAACTTAATATATTCATTTGTTTCTCCTGTTACTCAGAGAAAGAAGTTTTAGGTATTTTTAATGAACACACATAATGTTCACATGGGGTCAAAACTGAGTAGAATGAACTGTGTCAGCTCAGTAGGAGGAAAACAAGGTCCAGTTCAAAGAAGAACAAATAGAATGGTAATGGTGAAACAACTGATATGGAAGGTAATACTTAAAATCCGAACATATGTCACACTTTCTAGTTTAAAGATCAAAATATACATGATGACTGATAATAGCTGTCTTAAAATAAAGGAGGGATACATAGGAAGACTAGACAAGACAGGATTAGATAAAATAGAAAGGAATTAAGCTAGACTTTGCCCCAAAAGATGCACTGGATTCCAGAATCACTTGAAAAAATGTATATTGATTTACTTGTTCATTCTAGCATTTATTCAAGAAAATGTACTGAGCACCTTTCAGTATGCCAGATATCATAGTACGCATTAAGACTGGAGAGGTGAACAAAATTGGGGAAATCCCCAGGCCTCACAGAATTTATCTTCTGGTTGGGAAGATAGAAATTATATATACATCTTATTAAATGTCAGACAATGGTTAGTGTTACAAAGAGAAATAAAAGAGACTAAAGAGACAGCAAGGGGTTCTTTTATAGTTGGAGAGGTTAGAGGACCCCTCCCCAAGGAGATGACATGGAAGAAAGGACGAAAACAAGACAAAATTGTGCAAATATCTAGGGAAGAAAATTCTAGGCAGAGGCAACAGCAAGTGAGAACATGCTTAGTAGCTTTCTTACAAACCAATGTTATATATGTGTCTTTATTTCATTTTATTTATAATAATCATATACATCCTTTCATTATTACCATTTTAAAGAGCATCTGAAATATCCTCTTTGCAAAATTGTACTATTTGATACAGTTTTATTATCCATAGTAATCAAGTTGTACTTTAGATTTCTAGATTTATTCATTGTATATAGCCATAACTTTCTAACCTATTGACCAGTGTCTCCATTACTTCCCCTACCTCCCCGACATTCATACCACTCTTCTACCCTCTGCTTCCAGTATTCAACTTTTTAAGATGCCACATATAAGTGATATCATGAAGTTTGTTTGTTTGATGTTTTATTTTCTGTGCCTGGGTTATTTTACTTAACATATTGTCCCCAAAGTTCATCCACATTTTTGCAAAAGACAGTATGGCTTTCTTTTTAAAGACTGAATAAATTTGCATCATATATAGGGAAAAAAGTGGCAACATGCTTGGTGTAGTTGCAAACAACAAGTCTAGTGTGCATGAAGCCAAGAGAGAATAGGAAGAGTGATAAGAATTAATCCCTGAGTACTTAGGGACCAGATCATATGGGCTTCAGAGACCAGGATGTTGGAGGCTTTTTCCTGTGTGTGATGAGAAAGCCCTGGTAGATCGAGCAAAGGACTGAGACAACAGGATCTGTACCTGACTTACAATGGGGTTACACCTCAGTAAGCCCATTGTAAATTGAAAATATCATAAGTCAAAATGCATGTAATACACTCAAACTACTGAACATCATAGCTTAGCCTAGCCTACCTCAAGTATGCTCAAAACATGTTAGCCCACAGTTAGGCAAAGTCATCTAACAAAAAGCCTATTTTATAATGAAGTATTGAAGATCTCCTGTAATTTATTGAATGCTGTACTGAAAGTGAAAAAAAAAGAGAATGATTGAATGTGTACAGAATGGTTATAATTGCACTGGTTTCTCACCCTTGTGATCTCCCGTGGACTGGGAGCTATGACTCCCCTGCCCAGCATCATGAGAAAAAATGACACTGCATATCACAGGCCCAGAAAAGATGAAAATTCACAACCTGAAGTACGGTTTCTACTGAATGCGTATTGCTTTCACATTATTGTAAAAGTTGAAAAATCTTAAGTTTAATCATTGTAAGTTGGGGACCATCTGTATAAAGTGTCATTCTGGCTGCTGTAAGGAAAATGGACTAATAGAGGCAAGAGTGGAGACTAGGAGGTTAGTAAGGAGGCTGTTGCACAGTTGAGGGAGCAGGTAATGATAGCCTGGACTAGGGAGTTAGCAGTCTATCTGGTGAGAACACATGTGGGAAGCATTTGGAAGATAGTCCTGAAGAGTATATGTATCTTAAGAGATTTTTACATGGACTAATAGACAATCAGATTTGATCCTTCAAAAAAAAAAACCATATGAGGTAGATACTATAATCTTTATCATTTAGACAAATAAACTAGAAAAAGATTACAGAGATTACTTGTCCAGGATCAGAGTGGCAAAGCCAGGATTCAAATCTACCTGGTACCAAAGCCTGCTCTTTCCACTGCAGTTCACTAACTCTGAATCTAGAATAGTTACATTGGGAAAGAACCCAATGTTAGCTCAAAGTTTAAATGAATAAACTAATAGAAAGTTGGTGATCATTTTGATTCCTCCCTTAAGAAATACAAAATATCAGACTCCCTGTATGGAGCCTGCTTCTCCCTCTACCTGTGTCTCTGCCTCTCTCTGTGTGTGTCTCTCATGAATAAATAAATAAAATCTTAAAAAAAAAGAAATACAAAATATTTGACAGAGGGGAAATCTTAGTTGAAGAACAGCTTTATCAGTGAGGAAATATATAAAAGAAATTATCTTAAAACTAACATGTTGATTAAAATTTCTGAATACTTATAAACTCTAAAAAGAGAATCAATCTTAGAAAGATAAACTCCATACAAAACAAAAATTCCTCCCCTCCAAAAAATTTCAAGAAATTTGTTATAAAGCACAGAACCAAACATTTATCTTGAAGAAATTAGCAAAGAATCATATACAATTATATAAAAGATGCTTATCATAGTGCTTCTATAATGACCAAATCATGAAAACAACCTAAATGTTCAATAATATGAGATTAATTAAGTACATTTTAATGTATACTTCCACACTATATAATGTTTTGTAGGCATTGGAAATTGTACATTAAAATATATTGAAAGCTATAGAAAATGTGCTATGACATTAGTAAAAAAAAGAGATACAAAATAGGGTATAAACTAAGAACTCTATTTTGTTAATCTATAGATATATATACAGCCATAAATAGACACAGAAAGAGAATGGATGAGGGGAGAGGGGAAGAGGAAAAGATAATAAAAATAGAAAGAGGGCAGGCGACATGAGGGCACTGCATGTTACACGCAACTGATGAATTATTGAAAACTATATCTGACGGACACCTGGGTGGCTCAGTCATTGAGCATCTGCCTTTGGCTCAGGGCATGATCCCAGGGTCCTGGGTTTGAGTCCCACATCAGGCTCCTTGCAGGGAGCCTGCTTCTCCCTCTGCCTATGTCTCTGCCTCTCTCTCTGTATGTCTCATAAGTAAATTAATAAAATCTTAAAAAAAAAAAAAACTACATCTGAAACTAATGATATACTATATATTGGCAGATTGGATTTAAATCCAATTCAGTTTAAACTGAAAAGAAAGAGAAAGAAAGAAAGAAAGAAAGAAAGAAAGAAAGAAAGAAAGAAAGAGAAAGAAGGAAAATTAAAAAAGGAGCCTCTGAGTGGCACAGTTGGTGCCATTTGACTCTTAGCTTCAGCCCAGGTCGGCACAGTTGGTGCCATTTGACTCTTAGCTTCAGCCCAGGTCATGATCTTGGGGTCTTGAGTTTGAACCCCACATCAGGCTCCAAGCTTAGTGAAGAATCTGCTAAAGTTTCTGTCTCCCTCTCTCTCTGCACCTCCCTATGCTCTCAAATAAGTGAATAAATCTTAAAAAAAAAAAAAAAGAAAAGAAAAAACACATTGAAATAAAACTGATTCCATGGGTGGTAAGCATCTTTTTGGTATTATTTTTATCTATAAACACTTATTATTATTCATAATAATAAAAAGACATTTATCTAAATAAATTTAATATAGTGAAGGCAACGGAAGGAGGGAAGTTTTTGCATAGCTAGTGAGAAATGAGCTCACTCTAATGTGGAAACTCATACAGGTTTGAACGAAGTCTGTATTCATGCTTACCCTCTGGCACACACAGAGGCTCACACAGGAGGTGCCTGGGCTCCAGCTGGCAAAGTCTGTCTAGTAAGGAGTGGTAACTGTCTCCCTGAAGACAGCCCTGCACACTTCCTCCACAGTCCAGGATGATTTGCAACCAAAATCATTTGACACAATCCACAAGTTTACAAACCCATTTGGGTGTATTTTATTACAGTTTATTTTTCTCATTGTTTTGTAGCTGTGAAAACACTGGAAATGAATGATCAAATAGATGTTACTTGAATTCATTTTCTTAGGATTTTTCCAACCATTCAAACTACAATGCTTCTTCTTCTTGGTCTTCTTGGTTATTTACCCAGCAACTCTCCTAGGGAACACACTTATAGTTAACAACCACCAGGGTCAGTCCCAACTTCCACGCTATAATGAATTTTTCCCTCAGGAACCTGAATTTCTTGAACATCTGCTACATGTCCACTACCACGTCAATCTGCATTGAACATTCCACATACTTTAGGCCAATATCTGCTTGATCTTCTCTCATTTTCCAGAGATGGATATTTACAAATAAACTAAGAAATCTACCACATGCCCTGCCTGAGAGGCTGTTGAGTGTAAGTACTTTAACCACCCACCTCCTTAGGATTGCTTTATCCATTCCCATAACTTTAAAACTTATATGTCTGCAACTCTCAAATTTATATATCTGGTCTCTTGAGCTTATAACTTACAGACGTGATCGCCTACTGACAGTTCCTTTTAGATGTCTAATAGGCATCATAAACATACTATGTTCAAAATAAAGGTGTTAATTCCCCCTTCCCTTTATCTATCCCTATATTTGTCTTCTACCATCATTCAATTCCCAATTCACACAGAGCAGTCAACATATGACTGAGTCCTGTGTTTCTGAAAACGATCTCATTGACCTTCCCACAAACCAGGGCCTCACTATTACCAGCTCTTACTCACATTCCAGCACTATTCTTTCAGTCATCTTTCTGATTCCACTCTTATTTCGCTGCAATTTGTTTTCTACAAGGTAACTAAAATGATATTTTGAAAATATAAACTAATAATCACATACTCCTCTGTCTTCCCTCAGGAAAAAAAGAACCACTTTCTATGTGTATTTCTCTTAGAATGAAATAAAATGTATACTCCTGAGGTTCCTCATCTAATCATGAATGGGTAAGAAGATATGTCATCAGAAATTTTTTTAATGTAAAAATATCAGAAATAACCATGTCAGACATTGGACAAAATGTAGTACAGGGATCCCCAAGAAAAAGAAAACACAGTAGGCCCTACTATTTCAAATCCTCCTGCCAGAAGGTAATTTCCCAACTGCAGTGCAGGAAGGAGAATTCAAACAAAGCCCAGTCTCATGAGTCCATCTCATTCTTTTGAGGAGAAAGAGGAGGGAGGTCAAGAACTCTGGAATTTGTGGAGCAAGATAGTCAAAAGGAGGCAGTTATACAGAGAAAGAATTTCAGAAATTTACATTAGCATCCCCTTGAGTCTTTGAACGCCAATTCATGCATGCATAGGGAGAAACTTCATGAAGCTAGGCAAGAATCACCTCTAGGGAAGACTAATTACCAGGCAGATATAAAAAACAGTAAGCCAAATTATTCCCAAGTCTAGAAGTCATTCTAATTTCCACAATGTGAAGTGTAGAGACATCACTGACACACAAAGCAGTCAGTAGAGATACCTTAGAAGTGTAACTCAATTTGGGGCTCTGGCTAGCCTAGTCAGTAGAGCATGGGACTCTTGATCTCAGGGTTGTGAGTTCAAGCCCCACATTGGGCATGGAGCCTATTTTAAAAAAGAAGAAGAAGAAAGAAATGTTAAATTAGCCCTGAAGGCTCCTCTAGACCTGTCTTAAAGACTTTCATGACCTTGAAAGAATCAAACTGATGTGCAACTAAGCTGATAGAAAAAAAATCATTCTTTAGGGATCCCTGGGTGGTGCAGCGGTTTGGCGCCTGCCTTTGGCCCAGGGCGCGATCCTGGAGACCCGGGATCGAATCCCACATCAGGCTCCCGGTGCATGGAGCCTGCTTCTCCCTCCGCCTGTGTCTCTGCCTCTCTCTCTCTCTCTGTGACTATCATAAATAAATAAAAAATTTAAAAAAAATTTAAAAAAAAAATAAAGAAATGTAACAAAATATAGAACTCAAGAATATAAAATTCATTACTTCTAGCATCCAATTAAAAATTTACCAAATGTAAGATGAAGGAGAAAATACAATTTCAGGACAAAAACAGTATAAACAGATCCAAAAATGACAGAGATGATATACTTAGCAAATAAAGACATTATAGTGGCTACTATAAATATGTTCCATATGTTCAATAATGGAAAAGAAAACATGAACATAATGAAAAGAGCAATGGAAGACACAAAAAAGAACCAGATAAAACTTCTTCTAAAGATAAAAAAATACCACCTCTGAAAGAAGATCACTGTGAGACTAATATGAAACTAAAAACTACAGAAGAAAAGATCAGTAAACTTAAAGACATAGCAACAAAAATAATGCAAAATGAAATACAGAAGGGAAAAGGCTGGGAGAAAACCCAAAGCTTTAGTAATTTGTAAGACAATATCAAGTGATCTAATACACAGGTAACTGGAATCTTTGGAGAAGAGAGAGAAGGGGAACGGAAAAGGTATTTGGAAAAACAATGGCCAGAAATCTCTAAATTTTATGAAATTATCGACCCACACATCAAGGAAACTCAGTGAACTACAGGACACACACATATCACCACTTAAGTACATCATGATCAAATTGCTAAAAGAAAAAAAATTTGATAGAAAGTTTTGAAAGTGGGCAGCCCAGATGGCTCAGCGATTTAACCCCTGCCTTTGGCCCAGGGTGTGATCCTGGAGACCGGGGATCGAGTCCCACATCAGGCTCCCTGCATGGAGCCTGCTTCTCCCTCTGCCTGTGTCTCTGCCTCTCTCTCTCTATCTCTCATGGATAAATAAGTAAAATCTTAAAAAAAATTTTTAAAAATTTTTTTAAAGTTTTGAAAGTAATAATAAGAAAAGACACATTACATACAGAGACACAAAGATAGAAATTATCATGGATGCCTTGTCAGAAACTGTGCAAGCCAGAAGACAATAGAATAACATCTTTAAAGTTCTAAAAAAAAATGTCCATCAGCAAACCTATATCCACTGAAAGATATTTTTCAAGAATAAAGCTGAACATATTTTCACTGAAATTACCACTAGGTGTTTCCCAAGAGGGTTACAAGCTCCTGAAAGACAGATCTTCTGTATGCACATAATAAGCCCTCAAAAAATGTTTATTCTTGAACCAAATTACATTTAATTGTTCAATTGATTTTTATGCTTACTTTATGCATTATATTCATATATTCATATACATGTATTTCTATTACAGAAGTGTAGATAAAAATAAGTATAATAAATGAAAATTATAATTGCATTTTTGTTTATTTTTTTAAAGATTTATTTATTTATTTTGAGAGAGAGAACACACGTGTACAGAGCGAGGGGTAGAAGGGCAGAGGGAGAGGGAGAAGCAGACTCCCCACTGAGCACAGAGCGCCCACAGGACTCAATCTCAGGACCCTAAGATCATGACCCCGAGATTATGACCTGAGCTGAAATCAAGGGTCAGATCCAAACCAACTGAGCCACTCATGTACCCCTTAATTTTACTTTTAAAGAAAAAGCCTCTCTTCACTGTGAGACTAGTTTAAGAAAAAAACTCCTGGGAGAAGCCAAGATGGCGGAAGAGTAGGGCTCCTCAACTCGTCTGGTCCCACAAACTTACCTAGGTAACTTTCAAAACATCCTGAACACCTACAAATTCTAAATGAGATTTAAGAGAGAAAACCCAGAATGCTACAGAGAGAAAAGTGTTTGCTTCTGACAAGGTAGTAAGGTGGAAAAAAAAAAAAAAAAAAAAAGATGGAGAGTGGAGCTGTGGCAAACTGAGCCAAAAGGGGAGCCCCAAGGAGCCAGGTGAAAGCGGACCCATGGCAAGCTAGACTGAAAGCCCAGACACAGAAAGCCTGGGCACAAAAGCCAAGCCCTGGATAAGCGAGAACTTTATAAATCTGCACCTGAGTCTTCCCTGACTGAAAAGTGCTCAGCAGGGAAATAGGGCAGAATTGCAGGAGGGCAGTGAAGCCTCAATATTCCCAGAGACACAATAAGAGTAGGGTGCCCAGGGGAAGGTTCACTGCAAACCACAGTCGGATCTCCATAAAGAGTTGGAGTGTTGCAATCCTCAGAGCATTTGGGAGAAGCCCAATGGTTAAGCCTGCCAGTACTGGAGCTCCCTTTACCCTAGAGCCCGTCAAAGGACAGAGGCAGGTGCCCTCTGTTCCCTTAGGGAGAGGCAGACCCTGGGAGGGCACAGGACAGGAATAACTTTACTTCCACTGGGCACCCTTCAAATTGTGCAGATCAAGGCACTGGTGCTTGCCCCCAGGAGCATCTAGGCCAGTGTGCACTGAGAGACTGCGGTTTGGTACTTGCAGGAGCTCTTGGTTCCGGAGCTGGAGATCTGGCCAGCTCTTCTTTTTGCCTTTCACCTGGGAGAGGTGTGGCCTCTCCCAAATTGTATCTTCTTTTTGCCTTTCACCTGGGAGAGGTGTGGCCTGCCAGGGAACAAAGGCCTCTCAGCATGAACAGCTCATACTGAGCCTGGCAAGGGGCGGGGTATCTCTCTAAACACCTGGCAAGGGGTATCTGGCAAGGGGTGGGGTATCTCTCTAAAGGCACAGACACCTGAGAATCAGCGCAGCAGACCCCTCCCCCAGAAGAACTGCTGGAAGAACATGGGAAGAGCAAGTTTACTGAGCAAGCGGCACTGGAAAGCTCCAGGACTGAGGGACAGTAGTATATAGAACTAGAGGGTTTTTTTTTTTTTTTTTTCATTAGGATTCATTTTTATTTCAGGTTAAAAATTTCCAATATTTTTTCTCTTTTCCTGCCTTACTACAATATTTTACCAACTCTTCATTTTTAAGCTTTTTCCTTTTTGACTTTCATATTTCTACAATGACATGTCTTAGATATATTCTTCACTTTTGGCTTCCCTTCAATGTATTCAATTTAATTTTGCTAGATATATGAGTTATGGGTATTTGGTTTTTGTTTTTTCTGTTTTGTTTTGTTTTATAATGGTGGAAGTTAGTACCTTCTAACACATGGACCAAAATACACCCAGAACCAAGTGGAACACCGTATTGATTCATTCTGTGAGATTATATTCTTTCTTCCTTCCCATTCTGCCCCCCTCTTATACCTTGTCTATGTATTTGTGGTCGATGTTGGGTTTTTTATTATAAGTGTTGCTAGTTTATATAAATGTGGAATTGAGCATCTTCTAACACAGAGAACAAAATACACTCAGAACCAAGAGGATCACCCTCTAGGTCCCCTAAGGGAGACTATATTCTCTCTCCACCACCACTTCCTAATTATCCCCCCCCTTTTTTCTTCTTCTTTGTTTTTTTATTTTTGTTTTTTATTCTTACTATTTTGTTTTAAAATTTGTTTTTCACTTTAGTGGTCCTTTTGTTTTATTTTGTTCTATTCTTTTTTTTTTTTTTCTGGTCTCTGACCTCTTCAGAATCATCTAGGGTGTATTTTACTTAGGTTGTGGTTGATATTTTTTTACTCTGCTCACTCACACAGCCACTCTGCACTGGAAAAAATGACTAGAAGGAAGAATTCACCACAAAAGAAATAACCAGAAGCAATACTCTGCCACAGAATTGCTGGATGTGAGCTTAAATACAATGTCAGAAATACAATTCAAAAGTACAATTATAAAGTTACTGGGGGCTATGGAAGAAAAGCATAAAGGGCTCTAGAGACCTACTGCAGAATTAAGATCTAATTAGGCTGAAATTTAAAATACTTTAACTGAGATGCAGTCTAAACAGGATGCTCTAACTGCTAAGGTTCATTAGGTGGAAGAGGGAGTTAGTGACATAGAAGACAAGTTAATGGAAAGGAAGGAAGCTGAGGAAAAAAGAGAAAAAAACAATTAAGAGCCCACGAGGAAAGACTTAGGGAAATAAATGATGGCTTGAGAAGGAAGAATATTCATCTTATTGGGATTCCAGAAGAGACTGAGAGGGAGAGAGGACCACAAAGTATATTTGAACAAATCATAGCTGAGAACTTCCCTAATCTCGGGAAGGAAACAGGCATTCAGATCCAAGAGATAAAGAAAAAAAACCCGAATCAATAAAAATCATTCAACACCTTGACATTTAATAGTGAAACTTGCAAATTTCAAATATAAAGAGAAAATTCGTAAAGCAGCTTGAAACAAGAGATTCTTAATTTATATAGGGAGAAATATCAGATTAACAGCAGACCTCTCCACAGAGACCTGTCAGGCCAGAAAAAGCTAGCATGATATATATTGGGTACTAAATGAGAAAAAAAAATGCAGCCAAAAATACTTTATCCAGCAAGGCTGTCATTCAGAATAGAAGGAGAGATAAAGAGCTTCCAGGGTAGACAGAAACTGAAAGAATATGTGACCCCCAAACCGGCTCTGCAAGAAATATTAAGGAGGACCCTGTAAAAGAAAGAGGAAGCCCAAAGAAACAATCCACAAAAACAGGGACTGTATAGGTAATATTGTGACACTAAATTCATATCTTTCAATAGTAACTCTGAACATGAATGGGCTAAATGATTCCATCAAAAGACGCAGGGTTTTGGACTGAATAAAAAAGCAAGGCCCATCTATATGCTGTCTCCAAGAGGCTCATTTTAGACCTAAGGACACCTCCAGACTGAAAATGAAGGGGTGGAGAACAATTTACCATTCAAATGGTCCTAAAAATAAAGCTGTAGTAGCAATCCTCATATCAGATAAATTAGGTTTTAAACCAAAGACTGTACTAAGAGATGAAGAGGGACACTATATCATACTTAAAGTGCCTATTCAACAAGAAGACCTAACAATTATAAATATTTATACCCCTAATGTGGGAGCTGCCCAGTATATAAATCATTTAATAACCAAAGTAAAGAGATACATAGATAATAACACATTAATAGTAGCAGACTTCAACACAGCACTCTCCACAAAAGACATCTTCTAAACAGAATATCACCAAAGAAACAAGGGCCTTGAATGATACACTGGACAAAATAGATTTCACAGATATATAAAGAACATTCCATCCTAATGCAACTGAATACACATTCTTCTCAAGTGCACATGGAACTTTCTCCAGAATAGACCACATGCTGGGTCAAAAATCAGGTCTCAACTGATACCAAAAGATTGGGATTGTCCCTTGCATATTTTCAGGCCACAATGCTTTGAAACTAGAACTCAATCAAAGAAGAAATTTGGAAGAAACTCCAACACATGGAGGTTAACGAGCATCCTACTAAAAGATGAATGGGTCAACCAGGAAATTAGAGAAGAATTAAAAAGATTCATGGACATTAATGAAAATGAAATGCAACCATTCAAAATCTTTGGGATACAGCAAAAGCAGTCCTAAGAGGAAAATACATCGCAATACAAGCCTCCCTCAAAAAAATTGGAAAAAACTCAAATACACAAGCTAACCTCAGACCTAAAGGAATTGGAGAAAGAACAGCAAATAAAGCCTAAACCAAGCAGAAGAGAGATAATAAAGATTAGATCAGAATTCAATGAAATAGAGACACCATGACCAAGTGGGATTTATCCCTGGGATACAAGGGTGGTTCAACATTCTTAAAACAATCAACATGATAGAGGAGAGAAAGAGAAGAGAGAAGAGAAAAAACAAGAACCATATGATTCTCTTAATAGATGCAGAGAAAGCATTTGACAAAATACAGTATCCATTCCTGATTAAAATTCTTCAAAGTGTAGGGTTATAGGGAAAATTCCTCAATATTATAAAAGCCATTTATGAAAAGCCCACAGTGAATATCATTCTCAATGGAGAAAAACTGAGAGCCTTTCCCCTAAGATCAGGAACACAACAGGGATGTCCACTCTCACCACTGTTATTCAACATAGTACTAGAAGTCCTAGCCTCAGCAATCAGACAACAAAAATAAATAAAAGACATTCAAATTGACAAAGAAGTCAAACTCTCCCTCTTCACACGTGACATGATATTATATATAGAAAACCCAAAAGACTTCACCCCAAGATTGCTAGAACTCATACAGCAATTCAGCAACATGGCAGGATGTAAAATCAATGCACAGAAATCAGTGGCATTTCTGTACACTAATAATGAGACTGCAGAAAGAAAAATTAAGGAATCAATTCCAATTACAATTGTACCCAAAACCATAAGATACCTACGAATAAATCTAACCAAAGAGGTAAAGGATCTGTACTCTTAAAAACTACAGAATACTCAGGAAAGAAATTGAAGAAGCTGTAAAGAGATGGAAAAACATTCCATGCTCATGGATTGGAAGAATAAATATTGTGAAAATGTCTATGCTACCCAGAGCAATTTACACGTTCAATGCAATCTCTATCAAAATACAATGGACTTGCATCACAGAGTTGGAACAAATAATATTGAGATTTGTATGGAGTCAGAAAAGACCTCAAATAGCCAGAGGAATATTGAAAAAGAAAACCGATGCTGGGTGTTTCACAATGCCTGATTTCAAGTTGTACTGCAAAGCTGTGATCATCAAGACAGTATGGTACTGGCACAAGAACAGACACATAGATCAATGGAGCAGAATAGAGAACCCAAAAATAGACCCTCAACTCTATGGTCAACTCCCCTTCAACAAAGCAGGAAAGACTATCCACTGGGAAAAGAACAGTCTCTTCAATAAATGGTGTTGGGAAAATTGGACAGCCACATGCAGAAGAATGAAACCGGACCTTTCTCTTAGATCATACACAAAGATAAACTCAAAATGACTGAAAGATCTAAGTGTGAGAGAAAACTCCATCAAAATCCTAGAGGAGAACACAGGCAACACCCTTTTTGAACTTGTCCACAGTAACTTCTTGCAAGATACCTCTATGAAAGCAGGGGAAACAAGAGCAAAAATGAACTATTGGGACAAAAAGGATAAAAAGCTTCTACACAACAAAAGAAACAGTCAACAAAACTAAAAGACAACCTACAGAATGGGAGAAGATATTTACAAATGATATATCAGATAAAGGGCTAGTATCCAAGATCTATAATGAACTTATTAGACTTAACACCCCAAAAACAAAAAATCCAATCATGAAGTGAGCAGAAGACATGAACAGATATTTCTCCAAAAAGGTCATACACATGGCCAACAAACACATGAAAAAATGGTCCACGTCACTTGCCATCAGGGAAATACAAATCAAAACCACAATGAGATACCACCTCACACCAGTGAGAATGGGGAAAATTAACAAGACGGGAAACAACAAATGTTGGAAAGGATGTGGAGAAAGGGGACCCCTCTTGCACTGTTGGTGGGAATGTGAACTGGTACAGCCACTCTGGAAAACAGTGTGGAGGTTCCTCAGGAAGTTAAAAATAGAGCTACCGGGGATCCTTGGGTGGCTCAGCGGTTTCGCGCCTGCCTTTGGCCCAGGGCATGATCCTGGAGTCCCAGGATCGAGTCCCGCGTCGGGCTCCCGGAATGGAGCCTGCTTCTCCCTCTCCTTCTCCCTCTCCCTCTGCCTCTCTCTCTCTCTCTCTCTCTCTCTCATAAATAAAAATAAAAAAAATAAACTTAAAATAAAGTAGAGCTACCCTATGACCCAGCAATTGTACTACTGGGGATTTACCCCAAAGATACTGATGTAGTGAAATGCTGGGACACCTGCACCCCAATGTTCACAACAGCAATGTCCACAATAGCCAAACTGTGGAAGGAGTCTCGATGTCTATCAACAGATGAATGGTTTAAAGAAGATGTGGTCTATATTATTCAGCCATCAGAAAGGATGAATACCCACCATTTGCTTTGAAATGGATGGAACTGGAGGGTATTATGCTGAGTGAAATAAGTCAATCAGAGAAGGACAATAATCATATGGTTTCACTCACACGTGGAATATAAGAAATAGTGAAAGGGATTATAAGGAAAAGGAGGGAAATGAGTGGGAAAAATTAGAGAGAAAGACAAACCATGAGAGACTGCTAACTCTGGGAAATGAACAAAGGGTTGCCGAAGAGGAGATGGGTGGGGGGATGGGGTAACTGTGTGACAGGCACAAAGGAAGGCACTTGATGGGATGAGCATTGGGTGTTATACTATATGTTGATAAACTGAATTCAAATAAAGACAAAACAAAAAAGGAAAAAAAGAAGAAAAGACCAAGAAAAAGAAACACGCATTATATTTGTAAAAATGTGCTCTGTGCTGTAAAATGCTTTAAAAATGATAATGATATGTTTTCAAATTAATATTTGAAAAAAAAAGAAAAAATACTCCTGAGTATTAACGTGGAAAGCCCTCTGACACAGTTTTTGGAGAACTAGAGAGTCTAAGTATCTCAGTTTAAATAATAACTTTTACCTGATTTTCTTAGCATTTCTATGTGTCTAAATTGGTTGATAAACATCTATATCTGTCTGGCAACACATTACAGCTGTACCCTTTTCATTTGAGAACAAAATCTGCACACTTTTAAAGAATGAATTGTTTTCTCTAGGATTTACAATAGAATTAGTTTCACTTATCAGCCTATCAGTCTGGTGATCAATAAGCTCACCACCCAATACATTAGTAAAATAATAAAAAATCTCTGTTTTTCTGCCCCACCAAAATTCTTCTCAAGATGGCATCCCCTAGTTACTTACTAAATTAATAATTATCAGAGAGATGCCTAGGTGGCTCAGTTGGTTAAGCATTTGACTCTTGATTTCGGCTCAAGTCATAATCTCAGAGTTGTAGGATCGAGCCCCATGTTGGGCTCCACAGTGGGCATGGAGCCTGCTTGGGATTATTTCTTCCTACTTCTCTCTCCACCCCTCCCCACCAATAATCAGAAATAATTAGTATCTTAAAATAAGATTCTACTTGGCAATAATTATGAAAACTATTTGCTTTTTCTGACGAATGATTATTAAAAGCCCAATTAATATATGAGAATCAAATACCATTTTTAAAAGACTACTCTCTATATAGCATTATATTAAGTCACATAAATAAGTTATTGGTAATTGAAAAAATAAAAGTGAACAGACAAAAAACAACTAGAAGGATTGATCATCAGCCAGTCTGAACAAGAAATGTTCAAGAAAAATTTTCAAATATAAGGAAACGGATACAAGGCAAAGATTGGATTTATACATGCAAAGGAAATACTGGAAATGGTATCTATAGGAGTAAATATTAAAACAGGGGATCCCTGAGTGGCTCAGCGGTTTGGCACCTGCCTTCGGCCCAGGGCGTGATGCTGTAGTCCCGGGATCGACTTTCGCATCGGGCTCCTTGCATGGAGCCTGCTTCTCCCTCTGCCCGTGTCTCTGCCTCTCTCTCTCTCTCTCTCTCTCTCTCTCTCTGTGTTTCTCATGAATGAATAAATAAAATCTTTAAAAAACAATTTTAAAAAATTTCTTTGTCATCTTTTTATTTCCTTCAAAGATAATGAACCATTTAGGGCAAAACTATTAACATATTTTGGAGTCTATAGCAAACATAGAGATAAAAATCTGTGATGCCAGCAGCCTGAAGGATGGGAAGAGACTACAGAAAGCATCCTGTAAGGCTCAGACATTATTTGTGAAGTAGGATAATAGCATCCTAAGGTAGATTATAAAAAAAAAAAGTGTGTTATAAACTCTAGAGCAACTCCTGACAACAACAAAAAACATAGCTAATAAATAGTAGAGATGAAATGGAATTAAAATCTGGGCATATGGTAAGTATATCTTTTTAAGAAACCACAAAACTGTTTTCCAGAGTTAGTTGCTGTAGTCTGCACAACCACTAGCAAAATATGGGCATCCCAGTTGCTCCACATTCTTGCCCACACTTGTTACTGTCAATATTTTTAACTTTAGCCATTCTATTGGGTATATATTGATATTTCATTATGACTTTAATTTTTGGTTTTCTCAGAGCTCAAGAGATAGAGAATCTTTTCCTGTGCCTGCTGGCATTCATGTATCTTCTTTTGTGGAGGGTCTATTTAAATTTTCTGCCCATTTTTATTAGATTTTCATCTTATTAGAGTCACAAGGTTTCTTTTTCTTTAAGATTATTTATTTTATCTTTTTTTAAGATTTTATTTATTTATTCATGAGAGACATGGGCAGACAGAGAAGCACGCCGCAAGCCAAAGACAGACGCTTAACTGCTGAGCCACGCAGGCATCCCAAGATTTTAGGAAGAGAGAGTGAGGGGAGAGGGGCAGAGGGAGACAGAGAATCTTCAGTAGACTCCCCACTTAGTGAGGAGCCCAACATGGGGCTTGATCCCATAACCCTGAGATCATGACCTAAGCTGAAATCAAGTTGCTTAGCTCTCTGAGCCACCAAGCACCCTAAGATGTCTTTATATAGGTCACACACATTTTGTCAGATATATATACTGTGAATATTTTCTCCCAGTGTGTGGCTTGATTTTTCATTTTATTAAGTATTTTATGAAGAGGAGACATTTTAGAGGTTTGGAATTTTGATGAAGTCAATTTTATCATTTTAAATGCTTTTGTCCTATTTAGTGTCTGAACTAGGAAATCTTTGCCTATAACTGATTTACACAGATTATCTATGTATTCCTCTGGAAGTTTTACAACTTTACCATGCTTAGGTCTACAGATAAATTTGAATTAACTCTTGAGTATAGTGTGAGGTAAGAGCTGAGGTTGATTTTTCTCCATATGGATATGGAGAAGCTCAGACACAAAAGAGTGCATTCTGTATGATTGCCTTTATATGAAATTCTAGAAGAGGGAAAGCCAATCACTAATAATAGAAACAAGAAAATGGTTGCCCAGGACTAAGGATGGAGAATATTGGCAAGAATGAGAAAGAAGGGAAGACTTTGGGTACTACAAATTCTTTGTTTGGATCCTAATTGTGGTTACTTGAGGTAACCATATTTGACATTGTTAAACTCACTAAATTGTATATTTCAAATGAGTGTATTTTATTATATATATAATAAATATATATAATATCCTAAGGGCACCTGGCTGGCTCAGTTTGTAGAGCATGAGACTCTTGATCTTGGGGTCATGAGTTCAAGCCCCATATTGGGCCTAGAGCTTACTTAAAATATACATGTATATATTATATATCCTATATAATACATATTATATACCTCAATAAAATAAACTATATATAACAAACATATCTCTATATATAATATATACTTTACACCAATATATAATATAATAATATAAAAGTAAATTATATATAAGCAAAATATAATAATACATGAGTAAATTATATAATATTAATAATATAACCCTGCCTCTCTCTAGCCTTATCTCATACCAACTCTCCACCTAGCTCCATCTTCTCTTTGATCTGCTACTTCAACCACAAGGGGTCTCCCTTCTTCAACAAAGCATGACCTTTCCTGCCTCCAGGCTTCTGTACTTGCTGTTCCTTTAGCTAGAGTAATAATCCCTAGCTCTTTTGATGTCTGGCTCCTTGTCATTCTTAAGATCTTACCTCAACCGTTCCTTCCCATGCTGTTTTAATATAGCCACACCTCACCCTAACACTCCCTTTTTGACTTGGCTTGGCTTTCACAACCTAGTGAAGGCGTGATCTTCCAAATATGACTGAATGTTTTTGAGATTCTGTGTAACAATAATTTTACTTTTTAATTTCAATTAGTATCCCATTGTATAAATATCCCACAATATTTTTATCCATTCACTTTGCTGATAAAAATTTGGGTCATTTCCAGTTGAGTCTATTAGGAACAAAACTGCTATAAACATTTGTGTATAAATACTTTGTGGCCATGTTTTTCATTTCTCTTGCAATACTCCCACTCAGAAGAGAAGGCTATTTGCAAAGTCTTATGTACAGCACACTCTTAATTATTTTATTCTGAACTAAAGCGCTTTAGGTGGGGAAAGATTAATTAGCTTTAAATGATAACAAACAAATAGTAATATTTAGATATGCAAGAGCTATCCCTCTTGCATAGTGGGGGGGAATGGAGAGAAATATATATATTTAGTCATTTTTCTTCAAAGTATGGTCTCACAATTTTATCTGTTGTATGACAGGATAAACAAGCATTTTAAATGTCACTCTGAAAAGCAGTAGAGTTCCATATGAATATTTACTGAAAATGAATAAATTATGGTATATTCATACAATGCAATATTAAACAGGATGTGAATAAGCTAGAGTTACATGCAATAACATGGAAAAATATTTCTTTTTAAGAGTTTTTTTTTAATTGAACAGGTTATAGAAGAGATTTAGTCAAAAAGACCAAAGCACATGTCATTATCAGTCTCCTCTGATTCTTCTTTCTTTGCTTCCACTTTCTTCTCCTAGGTGGAAGCAGCCCTGGTGGAGGAAGCAGGACCTCCTGCTGGTGCAGTGCTAGCTGCTGAGGTGGGTCCCCCAACCCCTATGTTGCAGATGGGGCTCCCAATCTTGACATTGGCCAGGGCCATTGCAAACAAGCTGGGCCAGAAAGGTTTAACATTTACACCTGCTGCTTTAATAAGGGCATTGATCTTATCCTCTGTGACCATCATCTCATCATCATGCCGGATTAGTGTTAAGTAAATGCAGGTAAGCTCCAAGAGGGAGGCCATGGTGTGGGCAAGTGGTGAGCAGGTACTGCTGGGCATGGTGCTAGTCACTAGATCAAGTGAGGGCCTCACTCCAGTGTGGCTTGAGCTTCCTTGGAAGGACTGAGCACCTTAGCAGCAGCCGAGGAAAAAGAAACATGGATAAATCTTAAATCTTATGAGGAAAATCATCTTATATTTTAGGTTCATCTTATATTTAGTCATCAATGGTATATATGTTTTCTACTTTTCATTAAGGGAGTAGCACATCCATAGGCCCTAACTAAAGAGTAGTCCTGTACAGTGATGACATACCATGTCAACCCTCCCACCCCCCACATTACACACACATATTTTGGACAACAGATATATGTCTGCCCTAAAAGCAACCAATCCATAATGAAAATTAAGACATGCAATCCATGCTCAATAAAATTAAAACAAACACATGCAATCTGTGCTCAATGGATTCCAAGCTCATTATGAAAGGCAGAGGTAATAACAAATTCTGTCTTCAGGATCTTCTCAGCAAAAGTATATCTAAATGAGGCCCTGAACAAAAAGAAACATATGCAAATATGGCTGAGACTAAAAATGAAATTTACTGACTCACATCACTAAACTAGACAAAGGGAAACAAAGTATACTTTAGAATAAGATATATAACCAGGATTAAGTATAGCAAGCCTAACTGTGCATGCATTTAATAACAGAACATCAAAAACTGACAAAACTGAATGGAGAAATCAATAGATCCATAACTGTAGTAGAGATGTCAACACCCCTCTCAATTGCTGATAGAACAGTTGATGATGGTAGTCTTAAAAACCACTATGCCAAGGACTACACTGACCACCATTTATGAGGCTTTCATGCCCAGTGAATGGTGATCTAATTCCAAAATTCTTTTTTGGAGTCTGTTTCCTAGGAACATTCTCAATGTTTACTATCTTAGCCATATTCCTCAGAAAACAGATCTGAGACAGGGACCAGTGTTGCAGGACCCCACCTGTATTGAGAGTGAGAGAAGTAAGGTGGAGCAAAGAAGTGATCCAGTTTTGACAGAGGACTCAGTTGATCCCATGTGAAGCAGAATAACTCTTAAGAGTAGTCTCAAATTGAGGCAAGGGGCCTTTGTAGCTCCCACATCAAGCAGGCAATGGAAGGGCGATGCCTCCAAGGAGAATGTTACCTTAGGCCAGACAGCTCCTTTCAACTAAGAGCAATTCTTAGGTAGGGGCTTTGCTGTGAGCCAGTGAGACAGGAGACTCAGTCCTAAAAGGGGATGTGGGCAGTGCAGCATCCCGTTTGCTACGAAAGATCTGAAGCTTAGTAATGTTACCTTTGAGATACCTATCAGACATCTGACTGGAGATGTCAAGTAGCCAGTGGAGTATAAGATCTTGGAGCTCAAGAGAAAGGTGTGGGCTAGAGACAAATTTGGAGTCAACAGCATTTAGATGACACTCTAAAACTGTAAAACTAGATGAGATGACCAGGGAAATGAGAAAAGAAGTAGTCCTTGGGGGATGCCTGAGTGGCTCAACGGTTGAGTGTCTGCCTTTGGCTCAGAGCACAATCCTGGAGTCCCGGGATCGAGTCCCACATCAGGCTTCCTACATGGAGGCTGCTTCTCCCTCTGCCTATGTCTCTGCCTCTCTGTGTGTCTCTCGTGAATAAATAAATAAAAATTTTTAAAAAGTCCTTGGTGCACTTCCAAATGAAGAGGTCTGGAGGAAGTTGAGGAACAGTCAGTGAGGGAGTAAGAAAGCTAAAAGTCTGTTACCAGGAAGCCAACCACAAGTGTTTCCAGGAGGAAGAAATGACCAATGATGTCAAGTGCTGAAGATATTTCAAGGGAGAGGACTAAGATGTGTCCATTGGATCTAACCATGTGGCAGCCACTGGTGATCTTGACAAGAGCAGTTTGAGTGGCATAGTGGAGATGAAAGCCTGATTGGTGTCACTTTATGAGAGTATGGGAAGAGAGGAATTGGATGCATTAACAATGAGGCATTTGCTATAAAGGGAAAAAAAGAAATGCAGTGCAACTGAAAGGGGAATAGGGCTAAGAAAGGCAAGGGAGAAAGAAATGAAGTTTTTCAAAGATAAGAGAAATGACAGAATGCATATAATGAAAATGACTGGTCACACAGGATAACTGATAATGTGGGAGGAAGAAGGAATAATGCTGAGTTATGGCCTTGAGTGGGATCTGGTGTACAAGTGAGAGAGTTGGTCTAGTTAGGAGTGTAGGTCCTTTAACTGGAGGCAGCATATGTGGGAGTTGGTAGGAGTATTGTGGAAGTTCCTTTGATTATTCCAATTTTCTCTGTGACATAGAAAGTACTAGGATTGGCGGAGAGTGCAGACTGAAGAGATGCTAGACATTTGAGGAGAGAAGAGTAAATGGAAGAAAGATGTAGTTTGATAGCTGGGCAGCATTAATGCCCACTTGAGGTCATTAATTTAAAGGGTCATTAATTTAAAGGGACAGTGATGAGCATGACTATTTCCTCATTGCAACTATTCATCCATAAAATGGGAATAAAATCATCGCCTCCTCCTTGGGTTGTTTGGAGGATTTAAGGAGTCAACATTTTCATACACAGCGTCACTTAAGTGTTCTTATTATCCTGTAGGGTACATATCTCAATTTTTATCACAAATGAGTTGACTCATAGAAACTCAAGGTTAAAGACCATTGAGCCCAACCACTCAATTAATACTTGAATTATATCCACATTGCTATTTAACCTTTGTCTGAGCTGCTCAGGGACAGCACATGTGCTATGCAGTCATTTCATCTCTGAACAACTGGGGAAATAAGGAAATCTGCTCTGTAGTAACTTTCACCATGTCTACTCATTTAGGCCACACAGAAGAAAGTATTCCTGTATATGGGTCTCTCTCTTCTATAAGTGGTCCTGATCGGGTTTGGCCATAGATTGGACAGCAGTCCACATAGCCACCCTGGACACTCAATATGCTCCCAACCTTGCCTTCTTTATTAGCATTCACAGAAAAAAACATTTCTCCTTTTTAATTCTTCTCACCTCCTGGAGCCACATTCCTGTCAAAATTTCTTACTTGGTTATCTTGTTTATCTCCTCAGTGAAAAGTCTGTGTGTGATTTGCTTTTCCCTAATCTAGAACAATTCTTCATTCTGGAGAACTTCATAAGATCTCAGTGGTTATTCCATGAAAAATAGTTTTATGTAGTCAAATAATTTTGGAAAACTGCAGGCATAATTAAACACTTTTCTCATGTAGAAGTATGCTAACACATACTATAAATTCCCCGAAGGCAGCTGTAATGCATTTCCTAAACGTGTTGGTTAACAAATGCATTTTGTTGTGGTTGCTTCTTTTCTGGGACTAGCACTCCATAGAGCAACCTTTGGGAAGTCTCGTCCAGGGAATTTATTTCAAACCTAACTAAAATACCACATATAAAATATTGACTTAGATTACTTTATTATAAAATTACATAAATATGCACAATCATAAAAATAGGTGTAAACTCCACTGCTTATGCATACAGCTCTCATATAAGCAACTATAAAACCAAATCAATTTACAAATTAAATATAAGCAAACCCAATAAAATTCAAATTGACCACATTAAGTTAATGTGACATGTAGTACTGTTTTGTTTAAGCAAAATCACCAATGCGGAGCTTATTGATAAAAACATAACATCTTATTATTAACTCGGTTTTTCTGACTTTGTGCACGATGAACTTGCATTTGAATCATCATATCATTACTGATAAATTTATTTTTTAGAAGTGGAGCTTATTTAACTCCAGATTTATTCTTGGATGGGTCAATCAATGTAAGGGTGCACCCCTCCCAAATAAAAAACTATAATTTTAAAAAATTCTTTTAAGCAAATTAGTTGTTGCATATTGACTTATTTTCTGCTGTTGAACTGTAATAAGTTAGTTTGAACAAAGCATACAAGGAAAACACTTAAAATATGAGTACCATACAAATGCTGTACTCACTGACATGCACAGATTCTTTCAAGTTTAACGTTTCTATTTTTCTCTGTCACATGGTAGTGAGGAAAATTCTCCCAGTCCTTGTACTCTCCTGAACTAGCAGAAAATCTCCATCTATAGATGATTTGGAGGCATTATCTGGCCTTCACTTGGCAGGAATGTGATCACAAATAGAAACAAACCCATGCAGAAAAACTAGGGGGCCATGTTCAATTTTTAAGAGAATCATCATAACTCAGAAAATGCTTATATTCATTTTTAGAGATTATTATAAAAGTGGAACAGATCAAGGGAAAATAGAGATTAGGTGCTGCTGAAATGCCTACATTGCTCTTTGCAGAGAAAGTCAGTCCACATCCTTTCTTCTCAGCAGAGGGATGAAGAAAAACCACTCAGCCAGAGTTTCCACTTCCAGCTGTTCTCTATGGTTCCTTCTCCTTCCCCACAAACGACAGGAAAGGAGCGATCAGGTATGTTTTGACATTCGTTCACACCAATGTGCTACCTCTCTTGGCAGTTTTAAGACTTTTAATCCATTATTGTGGAAGGAAAGACTTTCCCCTCTCACTAAAGGAAATTCAATTTCAGACTCCCTGGACTGGAGGAGGAAACTGGATATGGGGATGGAGAGGATACTTAAGAGTGACTCTTTCCTTACAATATAAGCTATACTTAGGAATGAAATTGAACAGAATACAAACCTAATCTGAAATCTAACTTGCACTCACAGGTTAAGCAGGTGACCTGGTAACTGCTTAACCTGTGAGGTAACTCACAGGTTAAGCAGGAGAAAGCTGCTACCACATTAATCTCCCTCAAGACACCCTCAAGTCCCTTCTTCCCAATGTCCTCCTCTGGACCACAGCTGTCTCTGGCGTGAGGCTCTCTTTGTGTCTGCCTTTCCTCTTTCTGAGGCCTGTCAGTCAACTCTGTCCCATCCCAACAACTCTTCACCCAGGAAGGGAAAACATGCTCTAGGACCCCATCTGCTGTGAGGATGGGAGGCCCTGGGTTGACATGGAAAAGACATGAAGGGAACCTCGCCTCAAGAGAATTCCAAAAGCTGAGAAGTAAGATGCATGCCCTTTGTCTTTTGTGTGTGGCAATAATAAAGATACTAAGATGCTAAAGATTAAAAATACAGAATATGGTCTCCAAGTACACACTGATGTTTTTTTTAGCTATAAGAATGGTGAGCAGTGCTGATCAGCTAAATGAAAATATGTCTTGAGGATTTTCCCTGGTTAGTAATGCCACTCATTCAACTGGATTTTCTGATCTGAAGAGCTCTAAATGGCCAATATTCCAACGAAGTCAGACATGGCAGGATTTTTTTCTTTTCTTGAAGAGAAGAAAAAGAAAGAACAACATTACCATAAACTGGGATTAAGAACATACAACTTGGGATCCCTGGGTGGCGCAGCGGTTTGGCGCCTGCCTTTGGCCCAGGGCGCGATCCTGGAGACCCGGGATCGAATCCCACGTCGGGCTCCCGGTGCATGGAGCCTGCTTCTCCCTCTGCCTGTGTCTCTGCCTCTCTCTCTCTCTCTGTGACTATCATAAATAAATAAAAATGTTTAAAAAAAATTAAAAAAAAAAAGAACATACAACTTAAATATTTCATGCAAGACATGTTCCTAACTTCTTTCTGTGTAATGTTCATTGTTTTTCCTTCTCATTTTTACTTTTTTTTTTTAACTTTTCTGCCTCATGCTTTCAACAAATATTTATTAAACCCCTTTGATATGATAGGCTCTTTGCTAAGTGTCTCAGAGTTCAAAGATGAAAAACTGGTCTCTCATATTAAGGGACTTTCAGTCTAAAGGAGGAAACAAATAAGCTAAATAGCAAGACAGCAAATAATTTCAATATGGGACCATTCCTTTACTTGCTCCAGGCATCTACTTTCCTGTTACCTCCACAGAACAAGGCCCACCCTGTCTGCTAAGATTCTATAGTCCTTTCTGCTTAATATTTTGCAGAGAAGGGCATTTAGTCTATATGTTTGTGATCATGGAGATATAGACCTTTATATAAGGGCAACCAATCCACCTATTGATTGCAAGCTCTTTGTGCAGGGCTTGTATCTAACTGTCCACTTCATACACCAGGCACTTCACTGGGAAGGAAGTGTAGTAATACTCCCCTGCTGCCACCTGGTGCTTTATTTACACTAAATTGGGCTCACAATAGTGGATAATGCAACTGAAAATCATTTACCACACTCAACTCTAAAATGAAATCCCAGCCCCCCCCACACACACACACATGGACACACATGAATACACACTCCCCATGCACACGTATACACTTGCCCTCATTGCTTCCATCTCTGTTAGCCCAAGGCAGGTTTTCTGGGAAAGTGTATTCGACTAAGACTAGAGAATGGGGCAAAGGTGCCATGACTGGAAAATGTTTTTCCTCTGGATGACAAAAGTGCCTGCTGTGATGATGAATCCAACTGTAGAGTCAAGAGTTAGTGAAACAAGCTTTGGCCATCAGCTTGTCTGTTAACTCTTTGCCAAATATTTTTTAACACTGACTTCACGACAGGCATAAATGAAGTCTCTGGGGAATCATTGGTGGACAAGATGAGTACCTTCTCTGATCTAAAGGGGTAGAAAGTCCTGTTAACTCTTAACAAATAAATAAAATACTATCAGGCATGCATAAAGGCTAGCAAGAACATCAAATATGGGGATGTGACTAAGGTGCTGCTTCAGTGAAGTGGCCAGGGATGGCTGCTCAGAGGTCACATTTGAGATAAAGAGGTAATATTGATGGGGGGAATGGAGTGGCCATACCAAGATCTAGGAGAAGAGAATCGGAGACAAAGAAGCCCACACAGTTCTTTAGAAGAGAAAGACTGTGGTATCTTCGGAACAGGGGAAGGCCAGGGTGGTCAGAGTAACATGAGGCGAGTGATGGGCAAGTGGAGAAAGGGGAGACTGGTGAGAGTGGATTGTGAGATGCTTGGGGGACAGCAAAATAAGGTCTTTAGATTCAATCCTACATGCAAAGGCAAAACTGCTAGATGGATTTAAGCAAGGGGGTGCTCTGCTCTGCTTTTATGAATGATCATGGAGGATGGATTATAGGGAAAGTGTGGAAGTCTGAGACCAGTTAAGAGGCTGTGGCTGTAACCTAGATATAGAGAGGATGGTGTGTGTTCCAGCAGACAGTAGAGATGGGAGAAGTGTCAGCTTTGAGATATACTTTATAGGTAGAGCCTAAGGGTTTATTGAAATCCTAGATGCAGGGATATGAGTATAAGAAAGGAATCAAAGAGGGCTTTCAGAGTACCTAGGTAGTTGGTGGTACCATTTGCTAAGGTGAAGAAAGCTAAGATGTGGGAATATATTTGTGAGTAGGGAATCGATGGTTCTGTTTGGCCGTGTTATGTTTTAAATATCTGTTAGACTTCCAAATGGAGTAGACAGGTAGCTGCTAAATCTGGATCTCAGGGAAAATGTCCAGTGCAGATGTGGGCATCATCAGCATGTAGGTAGTACATGAGGCCATGTTTGCTCCCCTTACTCTGCTTTAGAGCTTCAAATAATACCCTTACCTAATATCCTGTATCCCAGCTCTCAGAAAATCATGTTTCTATTGGCAAGAATAGCAAAGTGAAAGATTGGATGGGGTGGTAAAATCTGCCATCCTAAAAAAGAAGCAACTCCAGGCACATACATAAGATGTCAGGCTTTGCAAGGGCTCTACTATCAAACCCCTTGTGTTGTTGGTGAGGAGTTCTGTGTGCAAAGAGGTGAAATGACCAGTGATGTCTCATAGCTGGTGTACACAGCAGACCCAGACCTTGAAAATACTTGTGCTTGCTGGCTACCACAGTCCTCTCAGCACTCCCTCTGGCTGCCAAGATGGCCTGATGGTATAGAGTTGGTGGGATGCACACAAGGTCAAGTATATGTACATCCCACAAATGAATGTAAAATGAACATTTTATTTTTTTAAAGATTTTATTTATTTATTCATGAGAGACACACAGAGAGAGAGAGAGGTACAGGCAAAGGGAGAAGCAGGCTCCATTCCATGCAGGGAGCCTGACATGGGACTTGATCCCGGGTCTCCAGGACCATACCCTGGGCTGAAGGCGGTGCTAAACCGCTGAGCCACCCGGGTTGCCCTAAAATGAACATTTTAATCCATATTTGGGATTTTCATTCTTTATCCTTCAAGAGTGAGAGTTCCAGATATAGCATAGAACAAATAGGACCAAATGTTTTTAAAAATAGCAGTACTCCGGAAACCAGTCTGTTCATCTCTGTCTCTAGGGCTCCTCCAGAGCCCCATCATCTGTCTTGGTCATCAGTGAAGGCCTTAGGGCACCTAGCTGCCAGATGCCCTGGGAGTTCACATCTGCCCTTTGTGAATATGGCAACAGGAAGGTAAGGCGCCACTCTGTGTCCTGCAAAGCACCGCTAGAGGGCTGCAGAGACTAGCAGTGACAGGTACCGCTGGCTGGCCAGTGAGACCCAAACAGGAGAACCAGTCATCATCACCTTGTGGCCCAACACTCCCTCCTTTTAGGTGAGGGAAGAAATTGGAATCTCAGAAAGATGAAGGCCACCGACTGGTGAGTGACAATCACAAGTCTATCACAGGTCCTCTGGTTCACAATTCAGTGTGATACAGCAGCAAGTGCATGAGGTTTAGAGCCAAGAATCCCTGGTTTTGCTGTGTTTCATTTTGTGTAGTTGGTCAAATTGCCCAACTTGCCTGAACATCAGTGTCCAGGTCTGTATTATGGGTAATAGTGCTCCTGCCATGTATGTATCATGTTAGGTCAGTAAGGCAGCAGAGTTGAGAGGCCTGCCGCTTACTGAATGTTTGCCAAAACCCCAGGACTTCCCCTCTTCCTGCTGAGGCCCTGGTTCCTCTCTGAGCTAGCCTATCCTCGCGAAGCAACTTTCAGTAATCAACCCAAATGGTCTCGCCTGTTTATAATTCGTTGCTTCATAGTGAAGTATGTAAGCAGCACTACCGAGCACTTAACAAAACCATAGGATATATATGTGTGTGTGTGTATTTATATATGTAAAAAAATATATATACATATATATACATATGTATATATATACATATACATATACACACACACACACACACACACACACACACACACACACGCACACACACATATAATTAGGAGGCTGGAAAAGAGCCTGTCATCCTTGTCAGTGTCCTAGGATTTGGATCCCAGGATCTTTTCACCCACCCCCAATCAGTGGATGTTTGTTGAGTTTGTTCAATGTACCAAGGAGTATGCTGGGAATTGAGAACACTGGGGAGGCCTGCCCCCAACACTAACCACCATTCTTTTTTTTTTTTTTTAATATTTTATTTATTTATTCATGAGAAACACAGAGAGAGAGGCAGAGACGCAGGCAGAGGGAGTAGCAGGCTCCATGCAGGGAGCCCAATGCAGGACTCGATTCTGGGACTGTGGGATCACGACCTGGGCTGAAGGCAGAGGCTCAACCGCTGAGCCACCCAGGAGTCCCACTAACCACCATTCTGCTCCAAGCATTGCCTATATCACCTTATTTATCTTAGCTCCTTTCTTCTCAAGACAGTCCTCCAGGTCAGGCCTCCTTGGCTTGATTTTAGAGATGAGGACCAGAGAGGTTAATTAACTTGTCCAAGTCCTACCAGCAAGTAAATGGCAATGCTGGAGTTTAAGCTCAGCTCTGCCTGTGCTTTTGCTGCGCCCCTTTTTATTGAGGTGCTTGCCAAAAATGAGAATGTGGGAAGTGCCATAAAAAGAAGGCCATGTGGAGTCTTGAAGGGAGTGGCTGCTCTGGAGGAAAGCTCAAAGTAGACAGGCCTGGAGGCAGGAAAAAGGAAAGAATTCCTACATACCTATTTGCAGTAAATGTGATGTACTGAAACATGATGTAGTTGGTATATGAGAGAAAGACACACACACACATGCACGCCCACGTGCACGCACACAAGCATGCCTAGGCTGATTGAATTCTCTAAAAGAATTCTTGCTGGAAGGAAGTAGGAGTCAAAAGCTGAAGTGAAGAAATCCAAAGTTGGAGTCATAACGCCGATGCACTTCACGACCAGCTCACCCAGGAAATTAATTTCACGTTGAGTTGTTCTATTACAAACCCTGACTGAAGTGTGTCCACAAGGTAAACAACGGGAAAGCCTCCAGGAGCTTCCCTAAAGCATGTAACATAGCCAGAGGCTGACCTGACCTAATTGGCAGAAGTAGATCAGAGGCCAGGGAAACCCAGTTCTTTTCCACTGACCGCAAGCCTGGCCAGCTGCCACTTAAGGATGCCATCCCAGTGGTCACACACAGCAGCTACAAGTCTACCCCTACCCTAACCCTCAGAGGTGCTGCTCACTGGCACATCAGTCATTGTTAGCACCTTCTGAACATGAGAGTCCAGATGCTCTTGCAAAGCAGTTCTGGAAATAGCCAGGCACCTGAGTATAACCTGATACAGGAAACATTCCATCAGATACAAAGCATACTCCTCCAAAAGGCAGGGAGAGGAAGTCATAATTAGAATCATTCATTCATCCAGCAGAACTGAGTCTCCAGCTATGAGCCAAATGTAGTTCTCAACCCTGGCTGGACAGAAGAATCACCTGGGGTCTTTTAAAAATACCAATGACAGGGTTCCACCAAAAACCAATTAAATAAGACTATCTGGGAATGAAGCCCAGGCCTTTGTATTCTTTAAAAGCCCTCTGGATGATTCTTATGTGGTAGAGAACCACTGCATTACATATTATATACAACAAACAACAAAATCACTGATCAGGCCTCAAGGAACTCACAGTTCCACAGAGCCCTACAGTTCGCAATGGTTTTTTTCCTGCAGGTGACCTTGATTGATCTTTACAACCAGCCTGTGTTAAAGTGAAAACCACAGGCCCAAAATGGCATCACTTGGGCCAAGCCAAGTCACCAAACCCCAGGTTTAATACCTAACCTAACTGCAGTTCCAACCTTCCCCAGAAATGTTAAGCCTTAGCCTGTCAAACAGGAATTTTCTGATAAACACCATTGAAGTCATCTGTCACAGGGGCCCTCTCCATCTCCTAAAGGAACATGAAGTAATCCACCTAATAAGACCCCTGCCTTTCCCCTGGGGGAATGTGCCCTTGCCTGGAACAATCTTTTTTTTTTTTTTTTTTTTTTGCTTATAACTTTCTTTCTTCACTGTTCTTCCTATAAAAAAATCTTCCATGTTCTACATCTTGAAGCATCTCTATTTGCTACACAGGATGCTGCCCACTTAATGAATTGTTTAACGAAACCAATTAGATCTTCAAATTTACTCAGTTGGGTTTTGTTTTTGAACGCCTGGGAGGGTGTTGTTATTGCCCATTTTGCAGATGGTGTAGCTGAGACTAAGAGGGAGCATACATGCCCAATGTCACGCAGCAGGTAAGCACCAGAGTGGGCACAGAAACTGGCTTTTCTGATTCTAAGACTCTTGCTCCATGTCACTGAGCAATGCACAGAGGAATTGGACTTGAGGAGAGGCTCAGTCCATGTTGTAACTACACCATGGCAGGGGTCAAGAACCAAAGGAACACATAGAGGCAAGTATTAGATGGACCTACTTGTCCCAGCAAATGTCCACTAACCAGTTAATGTCCATCAGTGTTCCTATAACTGTGTCTATGTTGATCAACTGCTTGTTTATTTAACCACTTTCATTAAGGACTTTTCTCGGCAACAGAGCCTGTGGCCAGAATAGTAAGTAGATACTTAAAAGATCACCTTGCCAGTCTCAGCAGTTGGTCTTGGGATATACTAATGACCCCTAAGAAGAATACAATTTATTGCACAAATTCTTAGGTTGTGAATGGTAGTACCAGCAGTTTTGCTGATTTGCTGGCCATGCATTAATGGTCAGTAGGTGTTTGAGGCGCAGCCTGTGTTAATAGAAAGAGGGAGACAGGTGCAGCATGTGGCTAATCTCAGAGGCTTTGAAATCTAATTCCCTCTCTGGGTGGTGGTTCAGCCTTATAAAACCTTTGCCTCTTTGGGTTACATACACGCAGTTTTGCCTACTCTGGAGTGGGCTATAACATTTCCAAGGTGGCCTCAGAAATACTGAGTCTGGTTTTCTAACGTTCTTTGGGAAGCAGGAATTCCTACTCTTCATGAGCAGATTGACTACCCTGTGCAATTTGGCTTGAACTCATCTCTGACCTGCTCTTCCAGCCACTCTTCTTCACTCCTACTGTCCATCACTAATAAAATGCAACCCTCTCATTTTGCAAACAAGGAGACTGCGGTCTTGAAAGAGACCTGGTCGGAGCCAAGTGAAGAGTGGTAAAGCTAGGACCAGCTGAGTGTCCAGGCCCCACCCTCATGCTCGGTCAGCACAGAAGCAACCAGGACTGACCCGCATTTGCACGTGTAGATCCCATTCCAAAGTCTAACTAGAGAAACTCCGTTTTCAGCCTCATTTAGACATAATACAGTACTCAACTAGGCTAATTTTATTTATTTTTAATTTTCCTTAAATGCATTTTTAAAAATAATCTCCACACCCAATGTGGGGCACAAACTCACAACCCTGAGATCAAGAGTTGCATGCTCCAAGTGGGCCAGTCAGGCTCCCACTCTACCAGGCTCATTTTAGTGGCCCTTATGCATGGGTTCAACCTTAGGCAACATCACAATGTAAGCAAAGCTTGTCTCACAACCCCTCACCTGTTTCAGGTCAAGAATAAAAAACTTCAATATGCTAATATGTATTACTAATACCTTAATATAGGCAAAACCCATGTTTTTAAAAAAGGATTTCACCTTCTATGTCAGCTATACTTCAGTGATAGGAAGGAAGGAAGGAAGGAAGGAAGGAGAAAGAAAGAAAGAAGAAAGAAAGAAGAAAAGTAAGAAAGAAAGAAAGAAAGAAAGAAAGAAAGAAAGAAAGAAAGAAAGAAAGAAAAGAAAGAAAAAAAGAAAGAAAAGATAAGAAAGACCCATTGGGAGAAGAATCCAAAAAAATAGAAGTCTAACAGCAGTAGTCTTGGTCTGTGATACCTGTATTCAGACCTTCTTGGCTCCTTCAATAACCATAAAAGTAACAATAATCAACATACCATTTAATCAACATACCAGTATGTTCCAGGTGGTATAAAATATGCTTTTATATATATTTAATGTTTTAGCCCATGTATAGCAGATCTTACTTTTTCTATAAGCAGATGAGGAAATTCAAATGCAGAGTGGGTAATAGCTTGCACAAGTTCACACAGTGAATAAGTACCTGAGCCAGAGTCAAGTGTGCCTGCTGAAAGACAGGATCTTTGTACCACATACATAAACCACATATACTCCTCCTCTTGAACTGAGGTCTTATACGAACAAGTGTCCAGAAACTGTGGATGTGGCAAGGCCTGCACACAGATTCAAGGATGCACAAGGGAGAAAAGCACCAGCCTCTAAGGGCTGAACATCTTGTAGTTCTCTTCTAGTTCCCACCGCCCACCCCAGCCCCCAACACTCCCATCCTAACCATTCATCTCCTTGTTAGTCATAGACCCTGGAGGGTGTGAGGGAAACACGCAGTTTGAGCACAGCCTGGCCCAACCCGGGAATGGAGCCTGATGCCTGTGACATTCATCAACTGGTTAATTTCAGAAAGGCATCCATTTGCACCAGCTGCTTAAAAAGCTCTCTGCCCTCAGGAGATGCTCAGCCAATCACAAAGCAAAGGCAGGGAGTTTTTCTGGTAACCATGTTCAACCCGGTGTCTGCTGCTTGTTTGGTTGTATAATTTCACTGGAGCTCAGGAGAGTGGAGAGTACAGTTAAAATGAATGATCTTATTTCCTTTAAATTATTATTCTTATATTTATGGCTTACATCCATTCTTAATGCACATGTGCCCTATTAACCTACAATCATGATTATGATGGTGATGGTCGTGATGAAAATGACTGCTATTGCTCTTTATATGGTGAGAGATGCCTGGCTGTTTCTGACAGATTCTCTCCAGGTGGCTTTATCTCATGTGTGTGTGTTTGGAGGGAGGGAGGAGGCAAAGTCCCCACAGGTCTGGGATCTGCTCCTGAACTCTTGTCAGGTCAGTTTCCAGCCTTAAGTGAGAAATTCCTTTTAGAAGTGATTGATTAACCAGAATGCAAAAACACTCACATAGAGAAGGACAGATTCTTCACCAATCCCCAGAATTAATTCTAAGGTCCCAAAAAGAGATCAAATGCTTTGTGATCACAGATTTGGAATAAAAGGCATGGGATGTCCTCAAGTGTGCAGGTGGGGACTGTGGAGGGCCAGCCCTTCCTCTACAGCTAATATTTATCAAGATCTCTCATTGTGTCAGGCACTGGACAGGAATGATCTCAAACTCTGCAAGAGACCTAAGAGAAGGGTGCCAGTTATCAACCCCATTTTGCAGGTGGTAAAGCAGAAGTTTGAGAGGTCAGCTTACTCATTCAAGTCCAGGTGCATCTATCCACAAAGCTAATGCTCAACCACCTGCACAGTCCTCTCTGTAGGGTTAGGACTTCTTAAAGAGCTGACATTTGTTCATTATGGGACCACCTTCTCCCTTGCATAGTACTGGAAACTTCTGACTGATTTTTGCTTACATGTTCCTTTTTACGGTCTCTATGTAAGCCAGCTGTCTGGCTGCATTTGATAGTTTATATTTTTGTTTTAAACTCAATGGTAGAGGGGCACCTGGGCAGCTCAGTTGGCTAAGTCGCCTATTCTTGATTTCGGCTCAGGTTATGATCTCAGGGTTGTGGGACTGAGCCCCAGTGAGCTTCGTGCTCAGCAGGGAGTCTGTTTGAGATTCTCTCCCTCTACCTTCCTCTGCCCTTTCCCCTGCTCATGTTCTCTCTGTCTCTCACTCTCTACATCTTTAAAATACATCTTTAAAATAAATAAACTCAATGGTAGATTGGAAAATGAATTAAAAATCAGGCAAAAAATATGTATAATATTTTGTAATATTATGTAAAATATGTATAATATACCATCAAAAAGTTGATGGTAGAAGAGTGGGGTTGGGAGATAACATAATATGCAGATGCTGCATTCATTCATTTATTCAACAATAAATCTGTGCTGAGTACCTACTGTGTGCCACCAACTGAGTCCTAAGAGCTGACAATAAAAGATGAACAGGACTTAGTCTATGCCCTCAAGCTTCCCACAGTATAGCAGAAGCAGGAATGGGAAACATTAATGATCCAATGTTCAGGGTGTTTGGAAACAAAGGAAAATGTATGTCTTGACCTTGCCAAAGTCTCTGGGTAGGGAAAGAGGTCTGGGAAGACTTCATCTATCTTCTATTAACACATTAATAACAGCATAAGATCAGTTGAAGAAGTTCATATTTTAAGTCCCTGTTTAGGACAAAGATGTCTTACCATGGCAAGTTTAGCTGATCCTTGAACAGTGCAAGGGTTAAGGGTGCTAACCCACTGCACAGTCAAAAACCCACATATAACTCTTGATTCCCTCAAAACTTTACTACTAATAGCCTACTATTGGCCAGATATCTTAAAGGTAACAGTCAATTGACACAAATTTGCATATTACATGTATTATATACTGTATTACTACAATCACGTAAGCTAGAAAAACGAAAATGTTATTGAGAAATTAAGGAAGAAGCTTTGTGCAGTGGCAGTATCGTAGCCAATGAGGTTTATCCAAGGCGCGATTATTGCTAATAGAAATTAAGGAAGAGAAAATACATTTATAGTACTGTACTGCAAAAAGCCTGCATGTAGCTTAACTGACTGGGTGGTTCAGTCAGTTAAGCCTCTGACTCTTGATTTTGGCTCAGGGCATGATTGCAGGGTTGTGAGATACAGTCCCATGTCAGGCTTAGTGCTAGGCATAGACCCTGCTTAACATTCTCTCTGTTCCTCTCTCTCTGCCCCTCCCCCTTTCTAAAATAATAAATAATGATAATAAATAAAATTAGAATCCATGTAAGTGGATCTGCACAGTTCAAACCCATGCTATTCAAGGATCAACTGTATTTAGAAATATTAGCTTAGAATTAAATAATAAGATATGCTGAAGAGGAGTTAAAAATGATAATAAACTGAGGCACCCGGGTGGTATAGTCGATTGAGAGTCCTGCTCTTGGTTTCAGCTCAGGTCATAATCTCTGGGTCCTGGGATCAAGCCCTGCATTGGCTCCACACTCAGCATGGAGTCTGCTTGGAATTCTCTCTCTCTCTCTCTCTCCTCCTCCTCCTCTCCCACTCTCCCCCTCCTTCCAGTGCTGTCTCCTTCTCTCTCAAATGAATAAAGTCTAAAGACTTTATTAAATAATAATAACAAGCTAACAAGTATGAAATCAAGCACTAACCTAAGCTTTTTTTAAAAAAAGAATTTTATTATTTACTTATTCATGACAGACACAATGGGGGGGGGGGGGGGGGCGGGCAAAGATACAGGCAGAGGGAGAAGCAGGCTCCATGCAGGGAACCTGATGTGGGACTCACTCCCAAGTCTCCAGGATCACTCCCTGGGCTGAAGGCAGAGCTAAACTGCTGAGCCACCCAGGCTGCCCACTAACCTTAGCTCTTTACATGTATTAACTCATTTAGTCCACACTAGAACCCTAAATTCTAGTAAGTATGAATACTATTCCCATATTACAGACTAAAAAACTGAGTCACAGATTGATACAGAAGGCCAGGTGATACTCATTAACTATGATGTATCTGGGTACTAAGATTAGAGCAAGGGGTCAAGAGGAGACATCAAATTTGAATTAGAACAACACTGCCACATATTAGTTCTATAGACTTGGGTCTTCACAGGTAAAGTGAACGGGCAGGTAGATAATTTCCGATTTGTTTTCAGTGTCAAACCCTAAAAATCCTTAACTTTGTTTCCAATGGAATAAAATAAGGAAGGGCAAGAGATGAGAAACAGAGGAAAGCAGACTAAGACCATCAAGGCTTTGGGAGATGCCTCTGGATCTTCTTAAAACCTGTACCCAGAAGGTAACCTAGAACAAAATGAATGTATGAAGGAAAGAACTTGTAGAGGATAAATGAAAAGCTCACTCAGAGATAGAAAAAAATTACTGTATACAGTATAGCAGAAAAGAAAGTAGAAGCATAGTTCATGACAAATCATCAGTGGGAGGGCAGCCCTGGTGGCGCAGCAGTTTAGTGCCGTCTGCAGCCCAGGGTGTGATCCTGGAGACCCTGGATCTAGTCCCACATCAGGCTCCCTGCATGGAGCCTGCTTCTACCTCTGCCTGTGTCTCTGCCTCTCATTCTCTCTCTGTGTCTCTATGAATAAATAAATAAATAATCTTTAAAAAAAAATCGTCAGTGGGAGAGCCAGGGGAACATGACAAGCAGACATGGATGGCCACCCTTCACGGTAGGGTTGCAAGATCATCAGTTCTGGCATCAGACTACCTCAAGATTGAATTCAGGCTCTGCTACTCTGTAGTGTGACCTTGGGCCAGTCCCCCACCCTCCTCTGGGCCTCAGTTTTCCTCATCTATAATATGGAGATAATATTAGTACCTTCCTCACAGAGTTGCTGACCAATAAGCTGAAATAATACACGTGTGGCCCTAGAATGTGGCAACGTGCTCTATGAGTTTAGCCATTGTTATTAATCCCAAATCAGTGGGAGACAGACAAGTAGCATTCCAGTCTTTTCATCATATCTGGCCTGATTATTCCTTGACAGAAGTTGTAGCAGTGGCAAGAGGCCAATGTGAACAGTCGATGAAGAAGATCCCTGATGAATGCTAAAGAACTGAGACTAGCTTTATGGAGAAGCAAACATCAAGGCGTGAGTCATTATATATATATGTAGGTGCATGAAGGCGCTCCCTCAAAAATGCCAACAAATTGTACCTCTTCATCTCATTTCAGGGCAGATGAGCTTGCTTCACATAGGAGGGAAGAATTTCCTGATAAGGGATTAGGTATAGAGTTCTAAGCAAGAAAGGGTACCTGTTTCCTACTTTGGGGGGCTTAAAATATAAATACATACATTCTTACCCTGCTGAAGAGGGGCTTAGCCAAGGCCCAGTGGTGACTGGTAGATGATTCCCTCCAATTTTTAGGCCTAAGAACCTAGCATTGAACCCATTCTAGTGGTTGCTTTGATTCTATTTTTCTCACACTCATCACCCCTGGAGCTGAGCACTTACTGTGTGCCAAGCATCCTTCAAGGTCCCACATTTCAGCTATATTCCAGACCCCTTCTCCTTGCTGGACCTTTCTGAAATACAGTTGTGCACATGTGCATTCAGTTCCCATCCAATCTCCATTCTTGTCCATCCTCCAGGAGCTCATTTCTGACACACAAGCACATACTCAAGTCAGCCATAATGTGATGCACTTCCCTCGTGTCTGTGCCTAAGGATGGGCTGGTGGAGACAGTGTGATGCAGGTTCAGACACTGAGAGCCTCCCCAGAATCTGGGTCTCCACATTCACTCCTAGCAAGGAGGGCCCCAGAAATCGTTAGTGCAGTGCACGGACTTCCCTCAATTTCTCAGGTGCTGAGTAATGGGGGGTAAATTAAAGAGAAGAATCATATAAATAGACCACTTGAACAAATGATCATATTCACACATAGGAAACACAAGAGCAAATGAGAACAACAGGGGAACCCCGCACTAATGAGACCGGAAGGCTGTTTCAGTTTCTGGGCTCTGCTCTGTGGAGAGAGCAGAGCAGTTTTAAAAGGGCAAAGCGACTCAGTTGCAGGAATGTCCTGGGGGAGAGAATCCCACCAGGACCAGCTATTATTAAGCTGTCATGAAGGAGGTGGGGAAAGGCTGATGTGTGGACTGTTCTGAGAACAACCCAATGCTGGGTCTGATCAGATATCATCCTCTTAATGCTGCCTGGTTTTGTTGTTGTTGTTTTTTGTTTTTGTTTTGTTTTGTTTTTTTGAGAAATAAATGCCCAGGGTTACCCTGCATCTTTGCAAACTCCCCAGCGAGCCAGCCCCAGTCTGGGCTTGTGCTTGGGCAGGGGCGAGAAGTGTAATCTGACGCCACCACCTGCTGGCTGGCTGGAGGGCTGGCTGGAGGGCAGTAGGGAAGGAAGGCGGTTGTTTGAGAATCTTTGTAAAGGCTTTGCTTCCTCCCTGTCCCTTCCCTCTCCTCCCACATAATTGCTTATTCCTCTGGCAAAACCCTGATCCTCAGTGCGAAAGTTCTCCGCGTATAAAAGAGGGGTGATAACATTTGTTACCCACTTTTTCGATGTCTTGCAAGGTTTCATGTTTTAATAGTTATAAAGCATCTTGAAGTTCAGCAAAAGGTGACCATTTGTAAACACCTTGAACTGTCATTGACAACTGATATTTAGTGAGCAGAGACTCAGGAACAGAACGTGTGCTTGATATTATATGTCATCTCCTTCAGGCTTCACGATGGCTTGGTAAGGAAGGTATTGCTATCTCTACCTTTCTGGCAAAGAAAAAAAAAAGCTTAGAAAAATGAAGTAACTTGTATACATTTATAGAAGTAAAAAGAGTCTGGCCCTGAAGTTTTCCCAATATATGGTTCAGCCTTTCCATGTACTTTGGATTGTGTCTCCTTGGACTTTCTATTCATTTATCCAATGACTATCCACTGTGTGCCAGGTATTCTTCATGTTATGTTTTTGTCTCCTCTATATCTGTGTGTATGTCTGTGTCTGCTTTTCTGTATCTTCCTCTGTCTCTTGGTCTCACACACACACACACACACACACACACACACACACACACACACCCTGAGCCAGGTGGAAGGCAGCCGGGTTATGGATGGCCAGTAGTTCTGGGCCCTACCCCACAGAGCCCTTCTCCCTGTCCTCCTTCCCCCAATCCTATTCTCATCACACAATTCCCAGTGATGTCAGTACCTGTCCCCTGCTAACAGGGCCCGTTTATGACATGAAGCCAGCAGTTTGGAATCCTGCATCCCTAGAGTGAGCCTTCCTTGGCAAGATATGAAGAAGTTTGTCCATTCATTGTATGCTACAATTCATTTGACAATAAATCGTATATTGCTTTGTAACAGCTCTCCTGTTGTTGCTTTAACAACTGTTTGGGCCTTAGAAACTTCCACATCCTTGTGTCCTGTTCCTAGAAGCAGGAATCATGTCCTATGTCTATTTCATCAACATCGCTACATATGTTTGACACATGACAGGCATTCAATAAATATTTGTTCGCTTTCTATCCAATTTCCTCCCCTCCTTGGGTCTGCCCGATTACCTCTCTTCCCACTCTCTGTGCTTTCCTGGAGGCTCCTCATCCCCTTCCTTTCTAGGCTTTTCATTCCTTCCCCTACTCAGGTAACTTGGCATGGAGTCTCATTTACTTGCTAAATCACCTTTTTGGGTCCCATAGGTGGAAAACAAACCAAATTTGGAATCTCCTGATCTCTAAGTTTTGGTTACTCTAGGATAACAGAGTTTGCTGGCTACACGACCTTGACTAAGCCACCACATAGACTCTTATGGGCATCTATGTCTCCCCATAGTCATTGTCTCTTGTCCTCTCCCCCACTTGGACCATGTAAAGGGACATCCCTTGCAAAAGTCATTAAGGTCCTACCAAAGCTTAATGCAACAGACCATTTTCAGCCTTTAATTTTACTTCTCAGCGCATTTGTCCTTACTGACCAGTTTTTCATAAACACTTCCCTCAGCTTTGATGACATCACTTTTGTCATACCTTCTGGCTTCTCTGGCTGCTGCTTCCTCTCATTATTATCATTCCTACTCTTATTACACATAATTAACATGATAGCTAGCATTAATTGATGCTTCTATGCACCAGGAGTTTTCTAAACTTTCTAGATGCTGTTCTGTAAGGTAAGTACTATTGTTGCCCCAATACAGAGAGAGACAAAGGCTCACAGGGGTGACACACTTGCCCAGAGACAGATGGCCAAAGGTGTCTGATTCCAAAGCTTATTCTCACAAAAGAAACGAGACACTGCTCCATCTCATTTGTAGCTTCTCTTCTCTTCACTTTTAGAGCTCCTTGGAGCTCTGGCATGGGCCTGTCTCTCCTCTCTGTCTACCCTCCCTGGACAATCTCACCCACTTGACTTGGTAACCATCCATATAGAAATACTACTACATGGCTACCTTCAGCCCATGCTCTTTCCTGACCTTCAGACCTTTTTCTCCAACTGCCCATGCACAGGACAGTGACATTTGAGGTCTCAAACATGACATGTTACCTTTCCCTCAAAACCTATTCTTCTCCCTGAGAGCAAACTCCCTCTCTCAATAAAATCACATGATTATCCATCAATTGCCCAAGTCAGAAAACTTAGTGTCCTCTGTTTTAAATCTTACTCATCTTCCTTATTCACCTTTCTTTCTTTCCAAGGGCCTTTAAGACTTGGTTCCTGCCTCTCCTTCCAGCTGTATTTTTCCTTTTAAAAAATTTTTTATTATTTTTGGGGGTGCCTGGGTGGCTCAATCAGTTGAGCAACTGACTCTCGATTTCAGCTTAGGTCATGATCTTAGGGCCCTGTGTAGGGCTCTGTGCTCAGCAGTCTGTTGGAGATGAACTCCCTCTCCCACTCTCTCTGCAACTCCCCTGCTCACACTCTCTCTAAAAAATAAATAAAATCTTTTTAAAAATTAAAAATAAATAAAAATTTTATTATTTTAAGTAATCTCTACACCTAATGTGGGGCTTGAACCCACAACCCCGAGATCAAGAGTTGTACACTCTACCAACTGAACAAGCCAGGCCCCCCCAGCTGTACTTTCTCTGATTCATCCCCATTCTTCACCTAGCTGTGATCACCCTATTGCAGTTTCAAGTTGAACCAATTACTTCATCACAATTACTTTCCAACTGTTGATGTAGTTCCGTCTGTTGAAGTATCTCGAGGATCCAGCATAGTGCATTATACATCAAAGGCTCTAAAAATAATATTGAATGAATGAATGAACGAACTGCAAAATAGAGTTAATTATAACTACTTCTCTGTTATATTGGGTAATTGTGAAAATTACATGGAATAGTATTTGCAATTGTACTTTGTAAGCTATGAAATTGTAGAATCCTTGCAACAATAAAAAATTATGCATGGTTGATCTTTTTCAGAATCCCCACCTTCTTTCTGGACCCACCATCTTCTCAATAGTCAAGAAATCATCAAAGTCCTTCTGGGGACTCCAGCTGAGACTAGCCCCAAGCCCTTTGCCCATGGAAGTTCCCTTGGATCCAGAGCTGCTGATTTTGCATTCTGCACCATCTCTGTCAGTTCTATCCCTAACATGGTGCAATTGGCAGCTGCTGCCAAAGCTTTATTATACTCACCCCTCCACACCCACAGCTTGACTCCAGTCCAATTCAATTTGGTTCTTTAGGCCGATTCTCCCCACCCTAAGAAGTCTTAGTGACTGTCTTGCTAGCATCTCCATTTCCAAACACCCTGGAAGTCCCTCTTGCTTTCATTCTTTCCAGAAACTTTGGGAGAAGGAATATCTTGACCATAGAATCTCCTGGCCATGGAGAAGATGATTTGGAGAGGAATAAAATGCTAATATAGTTTTAAAGCACACCCTTAATGGCTGGATTCAGGGTAGAGAGGTTGGAAGGAATGTGAGAAAAGGGAGAAAGGTAGAAACGAGGGGTAGATGTGAGGGTGAGGAGCTGCTGGGTGGGCAGGAGAGGGACTTAGTCCTTCTTGGGCATCCTCAGGAGGCAACAGTCCATTTCAGCAAAGCAGGTGTCCTCTCTGGCCAGCTGCAGAGGTGGGTGTCCCATTGTCATTTAGTGTTATCCTACTCAGGGCCTATGTTTGATCTCTTATGATTTGATTTACAAAGAGATTTATTCAGAATCATTCCTGACCTTAGAGGCCAAAATCAAGGGCAATATCAGGTGATTTTGTTTTAATCATCACCAGGGGTACATTTTGGGAAGAGTAATCCCTGTATCGTCTGGTGGTTTCAAATGATGAACAACCACAACAGCAACAACCCCACTGGCTCATTCACATAAGATGGGTGTGTAAATGTGCCCTCTTCTCCTGGCACCTTAACACCTGCTCCTTACACATCCTTTGTGACTACTTGAAAACCACCCTGGATGTTCCCTAACCTGAGGTTATATGTATAAACACATGAGGAAAAAGCAGTTAATGTGATCTGCCTTGGACCATCCATGCCAGGAATGGACAAGCTCTTAATTCCACAGGAGACTGGTTTTTATTTATTTATTTATTTATTCATGAAACACACACACACACACACAGAGAGAGAGAGAGAGAGAGAGAGAGAGAGGCAGAGACACAGGCAGAGAGAGAAGCAGGCTCCATGCAGGGAGCCCAATGAGGGACTGGATCCCCCGTCTTCAGGATCATGCCCAGGGCTGAAGGCGGCGCTAAACCCCAGCCACCGGGGTTGCCCTAGAAGACTGTTTATTTGGAAATCTGGAAGCATCTAAATGCTGTGCGTATGTTAAATTTCTTTCTCTTTTGGAGGGGAATTAATCTCTCTAAACTCCAAACAAAGTGCTGATTGGGGTCTCCAAGTGAACAGTCTTCCCCTGTGGCCACCTGCATGCAGGTGCCTTCCCCTCAGCCCCTTATGCCTCTCTTTTGGCATTGCTGTGCAGACCCTCTTTCTACAACTCAGCCTCATCCTGGCCCAGAAGCAGCACTGCTTGTATGACACTCAGGGTGCTAAGCTTACCTGTGCTTTTCCCTGTTTTTATTGGGCAATTTGGGAAAGTGACAGAACTGTCATAATGTGTATGTTGAAGTCTCTGGGTTTTAAATTCAACAGAGAGAAAAGGAGGGGGCTCATGAGGGTAACAGACACATTTTATCACTTTTCAAGATATTAGTTCTGGAGCCTCATTTTTTTTTCACCCTCCAAAAAAAATCCCTGCATAACAACTAGATAGAATGATGAGCGGTGACACCTTGGAAGGCAGCCAGTCTCACACTAACAGTATTAGAGAGATAATATAATTTTAGAACTGGAGGGGCCTCAGACCTGATTTAGACCAACGCTCTCATGTTAAGATAAGGACAGAGAGGCCCAGGGAGGTGTTCTGACTTACTCAAGGTCACATGGGGAATTTGGTCTAGAAATGGTTCTCTGGGCAGGCGAGACCACTCTATCCAGACTCAGGCAGGGTGAGTTGCAAAGGCAGGGTCCATGCAGAGGGCTGGAGGGAGGCAGTGAGAAAGGAAGGGAGCGAGCAGGGCACTGGAAGAAAAGAAGCCAGGAAGGGTCACAGAGAAAGATATTTTAGAAGCATGATTTCACTTTTTTTAAAGATTTTTTATTTATTTATTCATGAGAGACAGAGAGAGAGAGAGAGAGAGAGAGGCAGAGACACAGGCAGAGGGAGAAGCAGGCTCCATGCAGGGAGCCTGACGTGGGACTTGATCCCAGGACTCTAAGATCACGCCCTGAGCTGAATGCGGCGCTAAACCGCTGAGCCACCCAGGCTGCCCAGAAGCACAATTCAAATGCATTGGTCAAGCCTGAGACATCTGGGCCTCAGAGGTACCAGAAGGGCCTGGAATGGGCAGAAATCAGACACGGGGAAATTCACTGGGAGTCAAAGCAACCGGAAAAGCAGAGTCAAAGCGGCTGATTTACAAACAGCACAGGGCTCTGCATACAGAAGCTGCAGCTGCAAACCCAAGGACAGCATTTAGATTTATGGAGTGTGGATAGGACTTTTGGTCAGCATCAGTCACCTCAGCCCTGTGAATCACAGCCAAATCTAGATGAGTTGTATTATTGACCATGATAATAGGAGGATGAATGGTGGCTATGATTGCCTATACTGCAATCAACCTTTTAAGATGGCTAGAAATTTTAATCTGGCCAACCCTTGGCCCAGATAATGATGTCCCAGAGACACAGCAATAGTCTGAGTAGGAGCAGCTTCAGAGACAAAGGCCACCATGTACAGCCCTATGATGGAGGGGCCCGCTTGGTCATGGGTCAGAACCCAGGTTAACACAGACCTTGGTTGGAGAGGTGTGTGTGTGTGTGTGTGTGTGTGTGTGTGTGTGGTGGGGGGAAATGGGGGGAAAGACAGCAAAAGCTGGAGAATGGGGAAAACCGAATTGTCTATTTTCATCTCATGGATTCAGAAGCCACCAATGATGCAGAACCCAAACACTAGTGCTACTGATGCTCAAATGGCAAACCTCTAAACAATTTCATTGCCAATATATTCAGATTTTTGTCACAAGTCTTGACTAAGTCACTTAACTTTGCTATGTGTCAGGCTAAATCAACACAATCCCCAAAAAACATCTGGATGAAAATGAAATGCCTCTGTCAGTTGTCTGGGTGTTTTGTCTACCTGACATCAAACAGCTGGATTCTTGTAAACATTTGGATGACGCACTGAATTCTTCATTTTTCATTCAGATCACAAAATCATAAACTTTCCAGCTTGGCAGGAACTTAAAGGTCATCTAATCCCTGATATTTGGCGTAGCCTCAAATGACCTGTTTTGTATTATTGTGCAAATCAAACACTGAGATAGGGGTATGTGTTGTGTCTAATTATACATATTGTATCTTATTTAAACACATGTTTATTTTAACATTTGTTCTCCTTGGCTGTTTAATTGAATTGTAAATGAATCATTTACAGAGTAAACTGGATTATTATATGTATGAAAATACAATGAAATCCTGTAATTAGCCCAGACTTGATTTAAGAAAAAAAGCTGCAGGTGCATAAATGTGCATGAACCTTGATGCCACACTCAGCATGAAGCCAAGAGACTGCATGAGTTACCTTCACTCCTGAAGCTACCTGCTTAGCTTGAGAGAGACAGCAGTTTGCAAAGAAGTTTGCTTTATCTCTTTTTTACTTCCTTTCTTATGGCTGCCATTTAATGAGCTTGAACCAGGTGTCTGTCCCTAGATGGAGACTGAAACAGAGTTAGGGCAAAGGACTGTGAAATTCATTAACTCCACAGATCTGTTTTAGCATCTGAATTTTTCTCATCCAGCTGGCCAAGGCTGCAAGCCACCCCAGCCTCTCTGCATTCAGAGAATTCCTTTAAAAACATTCACCTGGCATCTGAGTGGCTCAGTTGGTTAAGCGTCCAACTCTTGGTTTCAGCTCAGGTCATTGTCTCAGGGTCCTGGGGTTCTGGGGTTCTGGGATAGAGTCTGGCATTGGGCTCTGTGCTCAGGGGGGTGCCTGCTTGAGATTCTCTCTCTCTGCCTCTGCCCCTCCACCTTCCTCGCAAGCACATGCTCTCTCTCTCTCTCTCTCTCTCAAATCAATAAATAAATCTTTAAAAACTAAAAAAAAGAAAGAAAGAGAGAAGAAAGAAAGAAAAAAGAAAGAAAGAAAGAAAGAAAGAAAGAAAGAAAGAAAGAAAGAAAGAAGAAAGAAAGAAAGAAAGAAAGAGAAAGAAAACAGTTGCCCAAATGCAGCTTCACAGAGAAGAAGAGTTAAGGAAGCTTTCTCTCCCATAGATTTGGCTTCTGGTCTCAAGTCTGTATTTCATTTCTCTGACAGTCTGCATGGAGCTTTTCATTTTTCACAAGTGGTTCTTTGAGCCATTGACTCCTTTGTCCTGCTAGGCTCCATAGAAATGGGTACAACCAAATTAAGATATAGGAGCAAATGGGAAACACATTCCCAAACTAAATAATGTGTACACTGAGTTAAAATGATGGTCTGAGGAGAAAACCAAGCCAGAAGGTTCAGCAAAAGGAAGAAAGGATGAAATGAAATCATGAGTCAATGAGGCAGGGAGATAGAAGAAGACTGTTCTGGATGGCAGGAGATGTAGATAAGGTGGTTCTTATATTTGCAGTGATGAAAGCTTCTAATAGGGTGGAGGGAAGGTGAGAGTAAATCAGTCAGCCAGCCAGCTTTGTTTGTGGGTACCCACTGGGCACCGAGCATTCTTAGTGGGGAGGTGGCCAGGCTGTAAGAGACCTTCCTGAGTGAGCTTAAAAACTAGTGGAGGAAACCCCCATAGCAAACAACACTTCTGTGAACTTAAGAGAAACCAGAACCATATTGAATAATAAAGATAACTACAATCTAAGCAGGCAGTCATACAGCCACATGTTCAAAAAATAACTCAAGCAATCTAGATAGGATAGGTTTAATACATATGTATGTCAGAGTTAACATTTATCGAGTACTTACTATGCAGTAGATATTGTATTAAGCACTTTATATACATCTTATATATGGGAAATGTGGACTAGCCTGGGAAATATAAACATCAAGTAATATGCCCGTTCATTTTGGTATGAAATGAAAGAAATGAAAGGATATAGGGAGGAGGTGTAGGAACAGATTTTGGCATTCCAGGATTTGACATAACTAGCAGTAACTATCAATGAGCAGCCCTTAAAGTGCAAGAAATGGATTAATGTATAATGTGCTCAGATCAGAATGACTTACATTGGGCAATGATTCTCTCTTAGCTTTGGGGAGAAAATTTCACTGCCCACTGTTTGCATCTCAATACAACTTCACTGTGCTATGTATTTCATTGAATTTAGTCATTCTTCTGAAAGGGTGTTCTACTGCATTTTATGGGGGAGAGTATAAACTATTGTTTTAACTATGAAGACTTGCCAAGACCTTATGACATACACTTCATAAAGGCAAAGGATCTCCTGATTTTACAGAGACGTTGAAGTCCCCTGTTGGCTATGGGTAAATTCTCCTATGTCTGTCTGGGGGCTGGCTCTAGGTCTGTACGTGCAGTTCTATTAGAGCTACTGCTGTGACAGCTTTGTCCTTCTTAAGTTTCCTGGGGAGTAACATCTCAGGATCATTCAGGGCTTGGAAATGGAGAACTGTAAAACGTATTTTGGATTGGCCAATCTTTTCTTCAAAAGATACCTGGCCTGGACCTCTGGTTCCCTCTGTGCTGAAAGGACAAGACCCTGAGCTGTTCTGTTCCTTGAATGAGGGTGGCCATGTTCTCTACAAGAGCCTGCTTTCTGCTCTGTAATCTAATGCATAGTCAACTCCTGATAGAATGGCAGCCAACCTGAACGTTGTCAAATAAGCTCAACAGAAGTGATGGGTAAATAGGGCAATAATATTCTTGTAGAGATTTGAACTGATAGACTCCAAAAAAGAATCAGTCAGTACAATGAGAAGCATTGAGAAGATGAATGCAGAAAAGCAGCTGGAAAGAAGGCCTGGTCAATGCTTGTGATGAACAGTACAAAGATGAAGGGACCACCTCTGGGATGGGATCCTCCCAGGACCCTATCAGATGTTTCACTCACTGAGAGGTCACTGTTGCCAGATGGTCCTGTGACGTGTCTCTCTCCTATTGCCCAGTAAGCTCCCATAGACTGAGGCAGGCTGAAGGGGTGTCTGTTCCTGGGGAAAAAAAATATATGCCAGGACTGTCTACTAATTAAAGATCATCCCAACAGTGCTCCTCAAAGTGCAATCCAAGGACCAGTGGAATCCCCCCACTGTTCCAATGTGCAGGAACCAAGAACAGAAAGTGAGAGTAAGCATTTGAAACTTTACTAGGAATTTGACTTTGCCCCAACATCCAGTTTTATGGCTGTTGAATAATAATGATAATAAATTTGAACTTGCGTTTTATAAGACTAGGGTACATGTCTGGGGCCTCAAAGATGTTTCCCTAGGTCACTTCTAGAGTGAGTAGATTTCACTGCATTTTTCTAGTAATTTATTTTTATTGTATTTTACAAAATTATCACTAGATGAAGGGCTGTAAATTATAAACAAAACAAAACTTAAAAACAAGTCCATAAGTATGGTTTTGTGAAACTCTGATTTTTTTCAATGTCAGTACATGTACACACACACACACATGTGGTTTTGTAGAAATATACAGCAGGGCAAGGAACCTGGGATCCCCATGTTTGTTTGTAAAATATGTCTCTTTTTTTCATAAGTATAGGAAAAAACATGCACATCACTGGAAAACTATGTAGTATCTGTAGAAGACCCTTTGCATTATCTGATTTTGATTCTCTGGGATCCGTTTTACAACTCTCTAAACCAGTAGATAACAGATAGCTTTGCAAAATAATTCCTGTCTATAGATATGCAAATTTTGCCCCTTCAGGTAGAGGTTCAGTTGACTCCCATATCCCCGTGGAAGAAGTTTTGCCTCTTTTTGCACATTCATTTCAGTATTCTTGATCTAGAAACAGGTCTGCTCTCTTTGGATTCTCTTTGAACCAGTTGTAACATCTGCCTACTTCCCTCATTGATTGAGTTAAATAAAATCTCTAGGAAGATGCCTGGCTGGCTCAGTGGGTGGAACATGCAACTCATGATCTCAGGGTCATGATTTCAAGCCCCATGTTGGGTGTAGAGACTACTTTAAAACAAAAAGCAATAAGGGGTGCCTGGGTCACAGTTAGTTGAGCATTTGACCCTTGGTTTTGGCTCAAGTAGTGATCTCAGGGTCGTGATCTCAGAATTGTGAGATGGAGTCCCTTGGGTTCCACACTCAGCTCGGTCTCTGCCCTTCTCACCGGAGCTCTCTCTTAAATAAATAAATAAATCTTTAAAAAAAATTAAAACAAAAAGCAGTAAAGAAAAAATATGCAAAAGCAAAGAAGGCATGAGCATTCTAAATCTGTATGAAAGTCATGAGTCTACCTTTTCTTGAGAATGATCTTTTAACAGAAGTCATGGTAAAACTTTCATGCCACCATCAGACTGTGGTGTTCATTGAGACAGACTGGTGTTCACTCTGGTGAAATGGGACCCCTTGATAGAAAGCAAAGCCTGGGTACCCAACAAGGATGAGGGGCTTCTGCCTGGGTTCACTTTCTGCAGCTGCCATTACAGGAACTGAAAGGGATTTTGATTGTGAAAGACCTTTGTGAAAGACCAGGAACTGCCAATGATTTTGACTGCTGCCTCATAATATCCTTCCCATGCCTTATTCCTGTGATATTTTAAAATACACATCCCTTTTATTATATAGTTCAGAAAATGTCAAGATGCAATTGAAGGTAGACTAGGTAAATTAGAAGTATAAGGCTTCAGAGACAGCAAGAATGAACACCAGCCTGAGAATCAAACATCTAGATGTTAACCCAGCATGATCCGTAATTAGTTATATGATCTTAAGCAAGTTACTAACCTCTCTGGGCCTCAGATTCCTTGTCTGTACTTTGACCTAAGGTAATAGCTTGGGGTTTTTTTGGGGGTGGGGGGAGGTGGGTGGGAGTGTTACTGGAGTAACAACAGTTTTTTCAAAAGAAAGCTTGTGAACAGTCCCAATTTGCAAAACAATGATGGGCACTCCCTCCAGTTGGGTGTCTGCTTGGTTTCAGCTCCCCACACTATGGCCTGCTCTAATTACAGAGGCACCTCAGACCCCAAGGATTCTGTAATAGCACAGCCTCAGAGACAGGGAACTCAATTGCACTAAAGTTCTCCCTAATGCTATGATGTTACAGTCAATTATTTTGTCTCTGAGTTAAACATATTTTAAAAATCCTTTCCAAAGTGTCCCACCCTTTCCTTCCTTGCCCCACCCCCACCCCCTTGCCGATTTCCAATTTTAGTTCTGACCTTTAGAGTGGTCTCCCATCCTCAGTTCCTGCAACCCTTGGGATCCACCCCATAGCTCTAGTTCAAAATATATCCATTGTATTCTAATAATCTGTTTAATTATATGCTTCCCCCACCAGCCTGTGAGTTCCCTGAGAATACAAGCCATGTCACCTTCATTCTGGGCTACCCCTCTGTTCTCAGTATATACCCCCTGGGTTCTCTCCTCCACCCCACCAGTGACCTCCTGCTCAGAACTCACCCCTAAACCTTAGGCTCACGTGTGCAGCTACCTGCCACACAATTCCACTCATAGGCTATGTTCAAAAGCAACATATCCAGGGGTGCCTGTGTGGCTTAGCCGACTAAGCATCTGCCTCTGGCTCAGGTCATTATCTCAGGGTCCTGGGATGAAGCACTGCATTAGGCTCCCTGCTCAGCGGGGAGTCTGCTTCTCCCTCTCTCTCTCTCTCTGCCCTGCTAATGCTTTCTCTGTCTCTTTCTCATGCATGCTGTCTCTCAAAATAAATAAATAATATCTTTAGAAAAAAATAAAAGCAACACACATCCAGAACTGGACAGAGCTTTCATTCAGAATCCTCACCCCATCCTATAGTCCCATCTTGACGAATGGTGCTGCAATCAACCTGCTGCCTAACACAGAAATCCTGGATATCTCTCTTTACTTCCTTGCTACATCCAACCAGTCACATGTCCCTCCGATGCCACCTCCTCTGATTCCTGGCTCCATCTGCCTCTCTCCATTCCCACTGATGCTGCCTTAGTATCCATGACCACAGGGATAATAACAGATAATTTCTTAAAAAGATTTTATTTATTTATTCATGAGTGACACAGAGATAGAGAGAGAGGCAGAAACACAGGGAGAGGGAGAAGCAGGCTCCATGCAGGGAGCCCGATGTGGGACTCAATCCTGGGACTCCAGGATCACAACCTGGGCCAAAGGCAGGTGCTAAACCACTGAGTCACCCAGGGATCCCAATAACAGATAATTTTGATAGTGCTTTTGGGATGCCAAGTGTTGAATGTATGTATGCATTTAAAAAGTGAATTAATTAATTAAGTAAACCCTCTTCATTCATTTAGCTCCTTCAATGTTCACGTCTACTTGGTAGATTAGTGCTGTTAGTAGTCTCATTGGATGGTTAGCAAATTGAAGCCCAGAGAGAATAAATAACTCTCCAGAGCCCAAAAGTATTGGAGCTGGAACTTGAATCCCATTTCCTCAAATGCTAATACTCTAGCCCTTGACCATTTCATGAAAATTGAAATATGGACTGGTGTTGTGTCTCTACCACCAGTCTTGCCCTTTTAAGTCCTTTCTCCATTCTTCTAGCTCAGGACATTTTTAAAAATAGAAGTCTTATCATGTATCTTCCACTTAAAACTCTTCATTGTTTTTCCTTTGCCTGGATGTAGTACAAACCTGTTACCAGCTCACCGGGCCCTCCCCAATTTGGACCACATTAACCTCTCTGGTCTCTTTTCTTGTCACTGTCACCCCTGGTTTCAGTCACATTGAATCATTTGCAGTTTTGAGCACAAACCTCACAGTGTCTTCCATCTGTACCCTCTATACCTCCTTTTGTCTTGTGCCTGGCAAATCCTCTGCCCCACCTCTTTACCCAGCCTGCCCCTAGTCGCACTCCAGTGCTCAGCTCAGAAGTGTTCACCACTAAGAAGCGCTGTGTGAAGCTCTGTGTGACCCACTCCCATTCCCAGAGCCCCATGGATTTCCTGACACTTGTGCTGTTACTTTACATTGGAAGTACCTGTTTATTTGTCAGTGTCCTCCACCAAAACAATCTCTCAGAGGGTGAAGACTGCTTCTGATTTATACAGTGTCATACTTCGCTGTAAGTTGGGTTCCTCAGAAGCAGGGGAGGATTCGTGGCAGATGATTTATTGAGGGAGTGCTTTCAGGTGAAACCCATAGGAATGAGGGAAACCGAATAGGGCAAGGGGAAATGTCTAGCCTCAAGTTGGTCCCAGAGGGAGTTCTGGGTCTTGCTGACAGCACAGATTGTCCCACTTGCAGTGAGCAAGAGGGTTAAGCTTTTATTCCTAGCTTTTATCCGCTTGGCTATTGGTTGCTGGCAGCCCCTAGAGAGAGAGTGTGTTTGTGTCAAGGACATAACCTGGGGACAGTGCTTCTCCCCTACAGGTCTCTAGAAAAGGGTGCAGCTATGAGTCCTTTGTGGCTAGCAGGTGGGTACACCCTCCACATAAGAGGATGTACTTACACACCCCAGCAGCTGGAATGTAGCTGGCCATCTCACACTCAATAAATAACAGAGGAATAAATGACATAACTTTTTCATTCATCTTTTTATTTCTTATTTATTCCTGGCTTAATGATTTTTCTAGTGAATTAAATCCCCTAATCTTTCCAACCTTGCTTTTATTTAAAGCTCTCCAGTGTTTTTCAACCTTCCCTGAACTCTAACCATTTTACAGGGTTCCCAAACTTGAGTAACTTTAGTTTCTCACTTAATGTGTTTCCTTAAGTACTAGCCAAATATGTGCATGACTATTAATATTTCTACAATTTAATTAGTTGTTAAAGTCTGACTGGTCCCCAGTCAGATTGTACACATTTCTTCAAATCCAGTAGGATTTGTGGGGTGAAGTTTTCTGTCATACTGGCAATTGTGGGAAAAATCTGATTTTTTAAAATTTGATTTTTTCAGATTTATCTATTTGAAAAAAAGAGCAAGTGTAGGGGGAAAGGAGCAGAGGGAAAGTGAGAGAGAAACTCAAGCAGACTCCACATTAAGGGCAGAGCCCAATGTAGGGCTCAATCCACAACCTGAGATGAAATCAAGAGTTAGACAACCAACTGTGACACCCAGGTGCCCTGACAAATTTGATTTTTAGACCATTTGTCTAGAATGATTTGCTCCAGAATATCTACATATATCCTGCTTGGAGGTCTACCCAAATATATCTGTCAATTCTCCATAATGTATATATGTGTTATTATGGGTAGGGGCCCTTACCTAGCAGTTAGCTGCTGCCTATTCAAATGGCCTACCATCAACAGCTGCCTCCCTAACTGGGAAGATAGAGAGGCCCTCTGTGGAGGGAAGAAGTTATTCCAACAAGAAGGTTCCCTTCTGCTCAAGAGAGCCAGGGCCCTGACTTTGTTCCTCAAAGACATTTTCTCTCTGGTGGAATTCAGCCCCATCAGACTCAGCCAAAAGTTAAGAACCTTCAAAGTAGAGACTGGCTCTTGTTCATCTTCACATAAAACTAGTAATACTTCACACTGCTTAAATGTACTTTCACATATAGTGTCTCATTTGATCCTCACAGAAAGCACTGTGCACAAAGAATTATTGGTCCCATTCTACCCATGAGGAAACTAAGACATCTAGAGGTCAAATGACTCACCTAAGGTCACATAGCTATTAAGTGGTAGGGCCATGACTCAAACCCAGGATTTCTGATGCCAAATGTGATGGTCTTTTCAGGGCACCCGCCCTGCATAATGTGAGGCTGGCATGCCATATGCCCGCATTAGCTGTTTGTTGGGTTGAATTACCTAGGGCTTCTATTATTCATATTTGGGGCTCCCCTTCTTTAGCCTAGATAGCAAGGAGTACATGATGGGCTAGTCTGTGTCGGTTGAAACATTGGGCCAATGAGGTCAAGGTCATTGGTTCCATTCTCAAAAGACCAGTTACTTCTGTCTCAAGATAGTAGCAAACTTAGTTCTAGGATACAGACCACTCCCCTAATTAGCCATTTTGCTTGAGTGCCATGGTCAACAGCAAGGAATGGGCGAAATAGTTTGAATAGACAGGGCAAATCCATCACTCATTCTAGGGAGCATGGAAAGGAAATCTTAATATTTTTCTTTTTTTCCAGGAGAATCAGTGGAGTTACCCATAGGAGCCGCTGGGTCAGTATTCAATGACTCGAGTGGATCTAGACCCAAAATGTTTCTGAAGGAGGGGGTAAGCCAGGCTAAAATGAGAACAGGGGAAAAGGAAGAAATGACCAGCTGGGACATCCAGTCCAGCATATGTCAGGCCTTTAATTAGGAGGTCACAGGGTACATTTTCTGCTAGAGATAACTTGAAGATTTTGAGAAGTAGGAAAGTATCATGGATCCACTGGCTAAATTTTAAATCCAGAATCCCAAATAAAACCTTCACCCAAGTTCACATCTTCCATTCCTACAACTTAGCCTATAGTGACAAGAAAGAGCAAACGCTTTCTAACAAATGCTTGAAAACTGCAGAACCTTATTGCTAATAACATATATAACCATTCGATTTAATGAACACGATTGACAGGCCTGTTGTACATCCACCACTCTACAACGCCCTGGGAGTGGAATGCATGAAGCCTCTGCCCTTAAGTTATCATCCAAGAAGTAAATTCATGGTAGGGTGTATTGTAGAGCACAGATCAAACAAAAAATAAGTGCTGATTGGTGAACGTGCTCTAGGAGATTAAGGAGAAAATCTGGCTGTGACCAGATTCCTTTGGGAAATCTTCATGGGAGAGGACTGAACAGAATTGAACTTTAAACTTTGTTGGGACCTGATTCTGAAAGCAGAGGGGAGTAGAAAGAGAACTCCTCTTGGGAATCCAGTGCCCCACCTACATTCTTGGGGCCGCTTTGCTATTTCAGCCACTGCTGCGGCAACAGGCCACAGGCAAGCAAAATCTGGCAGCAGTGCAACTTTCAATACACTGGACAGCACTCAGTTTCCCTTCCTGGCATCTCTGCCCTTGCTGCCTGCAGGAACCTGCTCAGCAGATCTGCTACACATGCAAACCTGGAAGTGTGTGGAAGTTGATACCCTACAAACAGCACTTGATCAACAGGGAACAGAAGGAGTGGACTCAATGGGGAACAGCACTGATCAACAGGAAACAGAAGGAATGGACAGATACTTCCCTTCCACCCTGTAGGCTGCCAAGTCTGAGATGCATTAGACAAGGTTCCTCAGAGGGTCCTAACTAAGATTGAGTTCTGGCTGCCCACAGATACATCAAGTCTGCGTGGACTGGCTTCTCTTTCTTTGCTGTTTCAATCTTTACAGACCCCCTAAGCACCCAATCCTATTTCTTAGAATCACTTCCCCAAATTAACCACCTGCACACAAACTCTTGTTTTAGAAAGAATCTGGGGATCCCTGGGTGGCGCAGCGGTTTGGCGCCTGCCTTTGGCCCAGGGCACGATCCTGGAGACCCGGGATCGAGTCTCACATTGGGCTCCCGGTGCATGGAGCCTGCTTCTCCCTCTGCCTGTGTCTCTGCCTCTCTCTCTCTCTCTCTGTGACTATCATAAATAAATAAAAATTAAAAAAAAAAATAGAATCTGGACTAAGGTTAAGATTGAGCTTGTTGCTTTTTCTCCACATCCCTGAAAAGTAGCTGTTCCAGAGACAGGAGAAAGTCATGCAATATGACATAGGGATGGAAGTGCCAAATCCCTCTACCAAACCTCCCAGATCCCTGATCTACCCCGTCTTTTGGCTTAGTCCTGTATGATTTCACTTCACTGAGCTCCCTGAGGCTTGAATGGTGGAGAACCCCACATCTGTGTGGTATAGGACATTTTATTGAGGTGAAGCAGCCAAACCCTGTGCCCTTCCCACCCCCACCATTGTCCTTGAAAGCTGAACAGGGTTCTTGTATTCCTGGGCCCAGAATCTTGGAAAGAGAGAGAGCTGAACATCAGCTTACCTTTAGCACCCTCTATGGGACTCTTGTACTTATCTCCCTAAGTCCCCAGGTCTCCACACTTCCCAGGACCCCAGCCCATCCAGGGATTGGCACTTGATCAGGCTTCAGATAGCCAGGCTCCCCAGACCACTCAGCCCCACAGTGCCCTCACCAGAAAGCATGCTCAGAAGGGCCATTAGACTGGCTCACTCTGATCTTGGTTGGCAATAGGCCTGATCCTCTCTGAACATAGACCATGTTAAGTTTTGTGCCTCACAAGCGAAATGTGATAATAAGAACTTGGGGAGGATCTCACAGGAATATGAGTTTGAGAAAATGATCTAGACTGAATGCTGAGAGGAACAGGGTGATTCAACTCAGTGAGGAGGAAGGATGTGCACGGTGCCAGTGGTCCCAGTGACTCAGGCCGACTGACCCAGACCAGAGGAGTGGACCACGAAGGTTTGAATTAGGTGGAGAGGTGGGGGAGGGAAGATTGTCAGGGAGGCAAAAGAGGAGAGGATGACTAAGTAGGGTTTCTGGTAAGATTAACAAGACTAACAAGAGTTAAGATCACTTAAGGATGAATAGAGCAATGTCCAGTGAATAATGGTGGAGGGCTTGTTCTCCTCAACAATATCTCCAGCCCTGAGTGATGCCATCAAGCTAAATTTTATCCATGTGTCTGGAAGGTGCAGGAGAATGATATGGAAAGGAGGGAAGAGAGGACAGCAGGAAAGGCAGGGAAGAAGGAAGAATGGCATCTGGAATTGCTGGTGGTACTCTTCCAGTGTTACCAGTCATCCCTACGAGGGCCTTTGATGTGGAGCCTATTCAAGAAAGCAGTATGGCCTACGGTTAAGGACACTGGCCTCAGAGTCAAACCTGAGAGTCCCAGCACTGCTTTATATAGGCCAAACAACCCTCAGGCCACATGTACTACCCAGCCACAGTGTCCTCATCTAGACTGGAAAGTCGGTGAGGACCAGGACTTTGCCTTATTCACAGTGATATTCCTGCAAACTCATAGGGCACCTGGCAATACCTAGTTGCCAAATGAGTGAAGAAACCTATGAAGTGGGAATAATGTGAGCACTACTCTGTAGGCAATTAAACATCACAATAACAACATGCTCACTAGAGCCAGGCTCCTTTCATCTGAATCCAGACTCAGCCACTTCCCCAATGTAACAGGTCAGTGAAGGTTACTGAATCTCTCTACACCTCTCTGTGCCTCAGTTTCCTTATCTGTAAAATGTGGTAAAAGATAATAACTACATCTACCTCAACTGGTTGTGGTGCAGCTTAAAACAAGTTAATACACATGAAATGTATAAAATAGTGCCTGCTTATGTATTTGTTAGTTATTATCATTGTTACAAGGCTTAATGGATAAAATGCTTGGCATTTTGTGTTTTTATTCTATACCCTCCTGGATGATTCAACTCTCTGATGACGAAATATAATCAGATGTTGCTATTAATATGAAATATTTTAATATGAAAACATTTGAAAGCAGATAGCTCATTATCTGCCACATTGCAAGATCTCCCTACATGTTAGGTGTTATGGTTGTTGCTCTTTGCTTTTGTTGTAAGAAAATCATTTTGACCCTACTGGATCTGTAGGCCAATAATAAGGCCAGAGGTTCATCCTCAGGATCAGCTTGGAATGGGAGCAGGCAGTGGCACGCATTAACAGAGGAAAGATCCCCAGGAAAACTGCTGTTGGCATTGAATAGGATGGAGTAGTGGAAACTGAGCTGGTTGTAATGTGTCGCCACAGGCTAGAGAAACAGCCTGAACAAGAGCGGAACAGGAGAAAAACAGTGATGTGAAGAAATACAGACACTGAGTAGAACTTGTTGTAATTCACCAGACCAATTTCTTCTTCTGTCCAGTTTGTTACTTCCATTACTAGTCAGAGAGGCTGGTTCAATTCCTCAAGAAGTATTTACGAAATTTGTACTATTTTTTTTTTCCAGCACTGTGATCAGGGTTGTGAGAAATAGAAAAAATAGAAAAGCAGTTATAAGGCAGCCTTTGCTCTTGGGCTTACAATCTCCTACAGACACAATATAGTAGACAAAAAAACTAAGATCATTGGGATGCCTGGGTAGCTCAGCAGTTGAGCGTTTGCCTTTGACTCAGGTCCTAATCCCAGGGTTCCAGGATTGAGTCCTGCATCAGACTCCCCATCGGGAGCCTGCTTCTCCCTCTGCCTGTCTCTGCCTCTCTCTCTGTCTCTCATGAATAAGTAAATAAAATCTTAAAAACAAAACAAAACAACAACTAAGATCACCTATGAGTACATCCCTAAATGGACAAAACAGGTAACTGCTATAATACCTTAAGACAAGGGAGACATTGATTCGTTTTTGTTCATCCTTGCAAACGCTCATTTGCTGACTCGTTTAATAGACATTTACTAAGCAGCCACTGGGCCAAAGGTCATAAAGGATAGGAAGCTACTACATGCCTGCTTTCAAGGAACCTGTACTTTAAAACTGGTAGTGATCTGTTTGAGAGCAGTTCCAATATCACGCAGAACACCGTCATGTTTTAGAGGCTTGCTCAGTGTTAGCATTATCAGATGTGTCTGAGTAGTCCTGTGTGGCTTTCTGAGGATGGTGGAATTTGATTTGATTTGAAGGCTCTGTATAATGCACACATATGGGGGTAGGGGATGGGATGCCAAGAAGGAAACTCGAAGAAGTGGAGATGAACATGGTTTATATTTTGTTGATTCATCGATTCATTGAACAGACTTTATTTTTGGAAATATCCATTATGTGCCTTAAAGAGGAATAAGAAATTGTTCCTTCCCTCTCAATGTGTAGTCTAATGGGGGAGGCAGACAGCATTTTTTAAAAAGTATATGACTGTATGAGAAGTGTAACAATAGAGGTATGAATAAAGTAGCAGGCAGAGGCTGTGATGAGGTCTCAGTGGGTGACAAGGGAGCCAGGACACTACAGGCACAAGGGACAGGAAATGGAAAGCCTCCTTAGGAAGCACACTGCAGGGCAGCCCGGGTGGCTCAGTGGTTTAGTGCCACCATCAGCCCAGGGCATGATCCTGGAGACCCAGGATTGAGTCCCCATGTCAGGCTCTCTGCATGGAGCCTGCTTCTCCCTCAGCCTGTGTCTCTCCCTCCCTCTCTCTCTCTACCTCTTCCTCTGTGTGTGTGTGTGTGTGTGAGTGTCTTATGAATAAATAAATAAATAAAATCTTAAAAAAAAAAAGGAAGCACATTGCAGAAGCCAGTGTATAAGGGTAGATGAAGAGTCATGGGAAATCAGGTAGTTAGATTGGTAGAGATCATATCATAAGGGCACTTAGAGGACGTACTATGGAATTTAGGCTTTATTCAGAGGACAGGGCAATTAGTAAAAGTTTTCAGGGGAAATCACCTACCACATTTACATTTTGGAGAGATAATGATAACAGTGTCTTGTACTATTTGGGTGGGGCCAACTGGGGTTTATAAACCTTAGCCTCACAATAACCTTTATCATCTCCAGAGAGATATACAAAGTTGGCCAAGTTCACCCAAGGAGTAAGGAACAGAGGAGGCTTTTCTGTCTTACCCCAATATGCTGCTACCTCTCTGGCTGCAGTGTGGACGGGATGGGAAGGGAAGAGGCAGAGCTGTAGTCAGAATAAAAGATAGTAAGACCAGAGCGAAAGCAGCAGGGTAGACATGTAGAGAAAGAGACAGAGTCCAAAATTATTTAAGAAGTAGGCTTTCCTGGGCACTGAGTGATTAGACTAGGCATGGGAAGAAAAGTGGGGAGAGGCTAGGATGACACCCCAGGCTTCTACCACTACAACTGTATTTCTTGTGGGGTCACCCACGGGGGAGGAGCTATAGGAAGTAAGGGAGGCAGGTATGGAGGTAATGGGTGAGGCAGTTGTGGGACACCCAGTGACGGCCCCAGTGAGTGAGGGATAGACCCAGCAGGAGTCAGGAGCCAGGCAGGGCTGGAGGAAGAGACAAGCAATCTGTCAGACCAGCCGAACGGGCGGGGCCGATTAGACTGTAGAGAGCCCCAATGACAGAATAACATATGGATTCGAGTTTGGAGGCAATAAGGAGTCACTGAGTCCCTTTGATTAGGGAAGCAACATGGTCAGTAACAGCTTTTTAAATGTCAAGCCTCGAACGAAAATATCCAAGAACTAAAACGGAACTAATTTCTATCCTCCATTCTACTCTGTGGTGAAGGTAACGTATCAGGAAGGAACGGTCAGCACCTCCACACTCAGGGTAGTGCATGGGGCTTAGCAAGCACAGGAGAAGGAGCTGGCACTTGGCTGGTGTCCCCCTCCACGTGGTGCCCTTGATACATTATCCGTCATCGTTCCTGAGGTCTGCAGGCCTGCTCTGTGAGGCTCCCAGCCATGTGCACCTCATAAGGACGGTGAGGGCTCTCCTGGTGAAAGGCCAGAGGAGTCCCAGGTCCTCTCTTTGTTTTTCTTATTCCTGGTACCACCTGGTCACTGAAAGTTAAGGGATGAAAGAAAATGTTGGGTGACAAAATGGAGTAGCGAGTATTGATATCTTGAGATACTATTCTGCCACATACTAAAAATCATATTTTGGGAAAACCAGTTCACAACATTGGACAGGGTATAGTGGAGTGAGGAGAGCCTAGAGGAAACAGGGAGACCACTTGAGAGGCCACCATGGCCATGTGGTATTGTATGGACCATATGCAGTTACTCTGGAACAAGACAGGTGAACCATGTGGGTCCACTTATATGCACTGAGGACAGTACAGAGAACTATAAATGGATTTTCTCCTCCTTATGGTGTTTTAAATAACATTGTCTTTTCTCTGGCTTGCTTAACATAAGAGAACAGTGTATAATACATATAACATCCAAAATATGTATTAATCAACTGTCTATGATATCAGCAAGGCTTCCGGCCAACAGTTGGCTTTTTGGGGGAATCAAAAGTTATACTTGGATTTTTGACTATGCAGAGGCTTGGCACCCCTAACCCCCACGTTGTTCCAGGCTCAACTGTAATTTATAATGGACTTTCCCCTCCATTTGATCCTCACAGGGACTCTGTCAGTTGGTCTTATGATCTGTATTTTACAGATAAAACAACAAAGAGAAGTTAAACAGATTAGACAAAACCTCTTGTTAGCTTAAAACCTTGGTCTTGTGTTGAAAACCTTTGAGAGAAAGAACATCCCTTGTGCATTCCCCACCCATGCATATCCCACATCAACTCGCCTCTCTGGGACCATGATGTCTAAACATCAGAGCCTAAAGGCGCATGTGGAGGCTCTATCTTGAGAGAAGATCCCACTGGGAAACAAGGCTGCAAGCCTTAAAGCATTCCTCAGGGCTTTGGAAGGGACTTCCCACAGAGAGCTGCTTCCAGCCTCACACACAGCCTTCTGCGGGGCCCCTATGTAAATTCTCTGTTAAGATTCAGTGTACTCTGGGCTCTGACAACCATCCTCTGATCCGTACTGGATGAATCTCGGGTACACACGGTCAGAATCGAAGCAGCAGGTGTGGCTGCCCTGGCGCTTTGAATAGGAACTTGTTCAAATCACGTAGCCTCAATAGGAATAGTTTTTCAAAGGAGTGGTTTATAATTTCTCATCTGCAGCAGGAGTGAGGGGGTGGATTGGGAGGAGGAAGGAGGAAGTGCTGTTGGGGGAGGCAGGCAAAGAGACACCTTCCGGGATCAGAACATCAAAGATCAAAGGAGGGGGGGAATCCTCACTTCTGGAGATGAGAGGCCTGGGAGAGAATGCCTGAGTAGGTAAAGGAGAGAAAGAAATGAGATATGGCAGGTGGGGCCCTCTCTAGAGAGAACCAAAGAGGTTTCTATTTCCCCACAGGAGTCTGGTATTTGGGGCTCCCTGGCCCTGCCCTCAACCTCTGCAGCCACCTCCACTTCTTCCAAGCTACCTACTGCTCCTGATCCCCACCTTTCTGGGCCTTCCTCCCCCACAGCACCCTCTCTTCCTTTCCTTCTATGGTTTATGCATTCCTACCCCATACGTGCACTCACCTGGGTTGCCCTTCCTGGATGACCCCCCTACCTTCACTCTCTGTCATTGATCAGAATCAAATTTAAATGCAGAATGCCTTGGAAGTTGGACTTGAATCCAGCCCTGATTCCCCATTACCTACACCATGCTTCTCAGACTCCGGCTCACATCAGAATCGCCTGGGGTGCAGGGGGAAGTTCTTTAAAACAGAGTGATGGGACCTCCAGTTCCAGATTCAGCAGGCCTAGGATGGGGCCTGAGAATTTACATTGCCAACAAATTCCCAAGTGATGCTGATGCTGTGGTCTGAGGACCATTAACCTGTATAATTCATGTGGCCTTAATCATGCACTGCCCTGTATTGATACCTTAATTGAGTGTGTATATCATGCCCCCCAGATGAAACTGAACCATTCAAAGGTAGTGGTAAGTACTTGACTGTGTATCCTACTCCTCACCTTACCCGCCTCGTTGCAGTACCTAGCTGGAGTTTTCTGAGCAGGTACTCAGACCCAATGTAATTTATTAATTGGTATGAAGGGTTAGTCTTAATTTTTAGATAAAATTATGAAATAGACAGTTTGTCCACAGGAGCCTCCCATGTTCCCCTCCTTTCCTTGACCAACTTGTTTCACTCACCCTTCCTCCTCCAGGTTGAACCAGGGCCCCCAAACCATATGACTATCTTACAAACCCCAAAGTTCTATCACCCGTCCCTTGGAGCTTATCAGCAATTCTTTTTTTTAAATATTTTATTTATTTATTCATCAGAGAGAGAGAGAGAGAGAGAGAGGTAGAGACACAGGCAGAGGGAGAAGCAGGCTCCCCATAGGGAGCCCGAAGTGGGACTCAATCCTGGGATCCCAGGATCACGCCCTGAGCTGAAGGCAGACACTCAACCACTGAGTCACCCAGGCATTCCGGGAATAATAGTTCTTATGCCATAGGGTTCTTCGGAAGTTTTTAAAAAATTTATTTGAGGGCAGCCCGGGTGGCTCAGCAGTTTAGCGCTGCCTTCAGCCCAGGACCTGATCCTGGAGACCCGGGATTGAGTCCCATGTCAGGCTCCCTGCATGTCCCATGTCTTCTCCCTCTGCCTGTGTCTCTGCCACTCGCTCTCTCTCTCTCTCTGTGTCTCTCATGAATAAATAAATAAAATCTTTTAAAAATACAAAATAAAAAATTTATTTGAAGGACACTTGAGTGTCTCTCATGAATAAATAAAAAAAAATCTTAAAAAAAATTATTTGAGAGAGAGAGGGCACATGAAAGTGGTGGGAGGGGCAAAGGGAGAGAGAATCCTTAAGCAGACTCCCTGTGGAGCATGGAAACTGATGTAGGGCTTGATCCCATGATCCTGAGATCAGGCCCTGAGCCAAAATCAAGAGTTAGATGCTTAACCAGATAAGCCACCCAAGCACCCCAGGAAATTTTTTTGAGATTTTATCTATCTGTCTATCTATCTATCTATCTGTCTATCTATCTATCTATCTATCTACCTATCTATCTATCTAAGAGAGAATGCATACACAAGTGTGTGCATGCCTGAGAGCAGGGGAAGGGGCAAAGGGGGAGGCAGGTGGAGAGAGAATCTCCAGCAGACTCCATGCTGAGCAGGGAGCCCCACACAGGGCTCAGTCCCACGACCCTGAGATCATGACCTGAACCAACACCAAAAGTCAGATGCTCAACTGACAGAGCCATCCAGGTGCCCCAGGAATTAAGATGATATATACATAAAGCACTGAGCACTATGCTTGGCACATAGTAAGCAGTCAATATAAGGTGGTTGTTTTGATGTTACTATTGTTACTGTTCTGTAAATAAAGTTTGTCATAATTCACATCTCAGAAGTGACCAATATTGATAGCTCTTTACATATTTTTTCGGGTTTCGTTTCTATCTCTCTCTCTCTCTCTATCTCTATGTCTTTGCCTCTCCCTATATATGATATGGTGCCCCAAATATGTATACTATTTCACATATTTGTTCACATAACAAATATTCTAGATGATTCTCAAAACAGTCCTACAAAGTACATATTGATAATACCATTATAAAATGGATATTTGATATATCCTCTCTGAAAGTAACATCTTCACATCCCAAATGTTCAAAGGAAATCTCTGGAGGCTAGAATATAGGACATAGGTCAGCAACCTTTATCTGCAAAGGGCCAGATAGAAATAGTCTAGACTTTGCAGATCATAAGGTTTCTGTTGCAACCACCTAATTCCATGGTTATAGTATGAAAGCAACTGTAGATCATATGTGAAAGAAAAAGGGTGACTGTGTTCCTATACAACTTTATTTGTGGAGATCAAAATTTGAATTTCATATAATTTTCATATGCCATGAAATATTCTTCTTCTTTTGATTTTTTCCAACCATTATTTTATTTTATTTTATGTTAAAGATTTATTTATTTATTTTAGAGAGAGAGAGAGAGAACATAAGCCAGGAGTGGGGTCAGGCAGAGGGAGGAGAGAGAATCACAAGCAGACTCTGTGCTGAGTAGGGAGCCTGATGTGGGACTTGATCTCAAGACCCTGAGATCATGACCTGAGTGAAACCAAAAGTCAGATGCTTAACTGACTGAGCCACCCAGGTGCCTCCAACCATTCTTTTAAAATGTAAAAACCATTCTTAGATTGTAGACTGTACCACACAAAAATGTAGCAGGTTGAATATGGCCCGAGGGTCATAGGCAGCACACTAGCTTGCCATTCTGGAGTGTAGTGAAAAATCAGAGAATGTAGTGTGGAAGTATTACCTTCACATGTCCTTCCTACCTTCTCAGTAGGAAGTATCTTTTTTTCTGATCAAAATGCATTATCCTACCAAATCTGTTAAATCCTACTCAAGGTTTAGATCACACACTACATCTTCTGTGAAACCTTCCCAAAATTCCTCTGAAGAAATAAATGCTTGTTTCCTCCCCAGATTCTCTTAACACTTCTTTTATAGTACTACATATATACTTTTCACCTACCAGAATCCCTACTAGGTCTCAAGCTCCTTGTGAGTTCGATTTATTTGATGTGCATCCAGAACAAGTACACTGCTTGGCATCTAAGAAGGGTTGAACTGAGTTCCTGAGCTTCAGTCTCTCTTTTGGGGGCAAGAAAGAGAAACCCATTAGCACTAGTCTAGAGGGGAGACATGCAGGGGGTTACTTAGAATCAGGAACATTTTAAGGAACGAAATTCAGGAAGCCTCCACCAGAGCTAGAACCATGGTTTAGAAGGCAGACAGCCAAAGACTCTCTCTCTCTCTCTCTCTCTCTCTCTCTCTCTCTCAGGCCGTGTGGACTCTCCTCTCTATCTCTCCAAGTAGGTTGATTTCATTACTTTTTTTTTTAACCTCAGGATTTCTCTCAGTTCAAGAGCTAAGAGAGATCAACTAGCTTCTGTTAAGTCCTAATTAAATTTCTCAGATAGAGAATGTTACTGGCCAGGGGAACTGGTTGCATAGCATAAACACAAGTGCTAGAGCTTCTCTGAGCAGCTAGCCTAGGGATTATTCTCCATGAATGGAGGGAATGTGTTGGGCAGGTACCTCAAAATGCATGTAGTACCTGGGTGCCTGGCTGGCTTAGTCAGTAGAGCATGTGACTCTTTTTTTTTTTTTAAGATTTTATATATTTATTCTTGAGAGACTCAGAGGGAGGAGAGAGGCCGAGGGAGAAGCAGGCTCCATGCCGGGAACCTGACGTGACTCCAGGATCAGGCCCTGGCCTGAAGGCAGTGCTAAACTGCTGAGCCACCAGGGCTGCCTAGAGCATGTGACTCTTGATCTTCAGGGTCATGAGTTCAAGCCCCATGTTGGGCCTACTTAAAAAAAAAAATGCCTATGATCCCTGCTGGCTTTCTTTATCCCAGGATGGCTGGCATTGTGGTTACTTGTAAATATCTCTCTCTTTTCCTCGATCCAGACAGCACTCTCCTTTAGAACACAGACAGTCGTACTCTGTTTTGGTGGCACCAGTCCAAGCACAGTGTTTTGCACACAACAGGTAATAGCAAATGCTTATTGAATTGAACTGAAAATACCACCTTCTATTTGGTCTTTACTGCATCTTTCAACTTTATGAAAGGTACACATTCCATTGCTAGGCATAGGACGTGGCATAAAAGATAAATTTCCTTTCCCTGGCTTCAGTATTTTTTTTTTTTTTTTATTGAATTGTCTTTAGCTCAGATAATTGCATTATTTCCATTCCAGGTTTTCAGAGGTCAAACAACCTCAGGTCCAGATGTATTATGAATGCAACTATAATAGTTTCAGAGCAATTATCTCCTTCCAGCTCTGCAGGGCGGAACAACTCAAACTCAGAAGCCAGGCTAGTAAGAAATCCTTTTATATGTACCCCTCTCAGAGTCAGCCCAAAGTGAACTCACAGCCACTTAGAGCAGAGAATTACGTAGATGTGGCTGGTGGCCCAGGTAGCTGCTGCCCGTGCTGGCTTCTAAGTCGGCCTGGGAGCAGCAGAGTGCTTCAGATCATACCTGAATCCCTCTGCCATGAACCAAGGCCAGGGAAACCCAGTTCCCGAGGACGATCGGGGAGGCAGCCCTTTCCTAGCTGCCTCCAGAACTGCTGGAGAGTTTCTCTCCAGCGTTATTACAGCTCCTCTGATCTGCTCCCTTGGGGGAGAAGTTGGCTCATTGTTTACCAAAACCCGTTGCTCCCACCGGTAGCTCTGCTGCCTCTTTCAGTTCTCATGAGCTGCAAGCTTCATACAGAAGCAGCTCTCAGGGAAGGTGCATTACAGATAAAGCCCTCGATTTTATGTGCCTTCCTCGCCTAGGCTAACATCAATTCCTCAATCCTTTCTCAGGGCTTTCTAAGCTCCCTTCCACATCCTGCTTAGAGGAGATGGAGATGGGACAAAGTGGCCTTTCTGTCCCACTGATATGCCAGTTGTACTATTATACATATACTTTGTTCCCAAAAGACCCTCTACAACCTGCACAGTTGGGGTGCTTAATAATGCAGATCCAGGCCCATCTTTCCCCCACACGACTGTATTTGGGGGCACATACGTAGGTGCCGCGTCTCCTCGTGTGACCTGCACACGATTTCAAGTTATCATCAGTTAACACACTTACGTGACAATTATAAATATGAATCAAATACATATGAACTTGAGCAAATATCTATCCTTCACCGCTTAATTAGGATCTACTAAAAGCATTCATAGGTCCTTTGCAACAACCAAAGAGCTTTTTCAGAAAGTTGCCTGGAAAAAAAATAAGATGAAAGAACTGCTTAAAAAATGGTGTGTTAGGGCAGCCCTGGTGGCGCAGCGGTTTGGCGCCGCCTGCAGCCTGGGGTGTGATCCTGGAGACCGGGGATCGGGTCCCATATCGGGCTCCCTGCATGGAGCCTGCTTCTCCCTCTCCCTCTGCCTGTGTCTCTGCCTCTCTCTCTGTCTATGAATAAATAAATAAAATCTTAAAAAAAAAAAAAAGAATCTGTTTAAAAAAAAATGGTGTGTTAAAAAAAATGGTGTTTTAGGATCATGGGGCATTGAATCTGGTGGCTGCTTCCAGAATGGTTATCCTCTCAACCACCCTACATGGAGCCCATTCTTCTGATTTATTGTAGTTTAGTTAGAAGGAAGAAGCTATATTCATTCATTCCATAGGAGAGAGGATTTCTGTTCCTCACATGATGATCTGTTTCCACCTGCCATCTCTCCCTGGAGCTCAGTAATGTGAATCTCTTGTTAATATATATTTTCAAACTTAAGTTGTGCTTCCTGATATATTTTGCCTATAAAATTGGAAGTTCTTCACTTTCTGCACCTCTCTTAAAGTTTGTAGGGAAGCATATTACAGTCTGTGGATTACCTATATGCTTTGTTCTTTCTCCTATACTGTACCTTTTGGCCACTTAATGCTCTTCTTTGACCTGAAGCTCAGCTGAGAAGAGAAGATGAAATTTATACGAATAATTTTTAACTTCTAAAACACAAGTCTGGCGGTATCTGGGTTGTTTAGTTGGTTAAGCATCTGCCTTCAGCTCAGGTCATGATCCCAGGGGCTCCCTGCTCAACAGGGAGTCTGTTTCTCCCTCTGCTCCTCCCTTGTTTATGCATGCTCTCTCTCTCTCTCTCTTTCTTTCTCTCTCTCTCTCTCTCTCTCAAATAAATAAATAAAATCTTAAAAAAAAATACAAACACGAGTCTGCCATAATGCTTTTCTGTGATGCTTGTACTCTACTCTGGATTACTTTGAGGGATCTTTTCAAGTAGTATTTTAAAATAATAACATCATTTCTCTAAGATGTTCTGTATAGAAGATATTTTCCTTGAGTGCTTATGTTTACAGACTAACAGTTCACGTGGGAAGCTAATAAAGGTAAAGCAAATGATGATGCAATTAGTATGTCCTTTCAATTACCTGTGGTTCAGAAAAATCAATGGCAAGATAGACAAATAAAAAAGCAGTAAAGAGCAGGAGTTGTGGGCCAAACAGAACCACACTTGGGCACTTTATATTTATGAGCTGTGTGACCACGGGCAAAGCACTTAATCTCACCTAGTCTGTGAAATGAGAACAAACATAACATCTAACATTTGTTGGTTGCTTTTCATGTGCTGGGCACGGTGCTAATTATGTCACATGCATTCATTATCTCATTTCATCCTCGAAATAATCCCATGAGGAAGGTACTATTAATATCCTCATTTTGCAAATGAAGAAACTGAGACTCAGAAAGGTGAAGTAATTTGTCCAAAATCATAGAGTGATTGTAACTCACTGTAACTCATACCATGCCTATCTGGCTCTAGAGATCAAGTACGAAATTACTGTGTTGCTGTGGTGGTAACTCTTCTTATAGGGTAAGTTGTGACAATTAAATGAGATACTGCACATAAAGAGCATGCCTGACACAGAGTAGTGCTCTTATTGTTACAGATTTTTTACCTATTACTGGCTAAAATTTGTAGAGTGCTTTACTCTTTATAAAGCCTATTGACACAGTAACTCATTACTTCATGATACCTTGCGAAGTATAAACCATGTGGCTCAGAAAGGTTAAAAGGCTTGGCCAAGGTCATTTAGTTTATAAATACATCACACTGGGACTCATCTTTTAATTCCAGAATCCAGTAACTTCACTCTGCCTTTTAATCATGGCGGGGTGGGGAGGTGGCAGGGGGCGGGGAGGTAGCTATATTTTTATGTAGTGTAATTTATTTAATTTATTATTGGGAGAAGTGGCTATTTTTGGATCATGTGTTATTTAAAAACCATGTTTTAAATGGAACTTAAGCCCCATAGTGACCCCATAGAAACCTATTGTGAGCATGTGCCAGATGCAGGCAAAGGGAAATGTGGAGGAAGATGAAGCCAGGATCCTTCTTCCTTTATTTTTTTTTTTATTTTTATTATATTTTAAGATTTTATTTTGAAGTAATTGCCACACCCAATGTGGGACTCTGACTTAGAACCTTGAGATCAAGAGTTGCATGCTCTACTGACCAAACCAGCCAGGCGTCCTCATCCTTCATCCTTTAATTCCAGACTTGCCCCCATACAATTTTTTTTTAAAGATTTTAAAAATTTATTTATTCATGAGAGACACAGAAAGAGAGGCAGAGACACAGGCAGAGGAAGAAGCAGGTTCCCTGAGGGGAGCCCAATGCAGGACTCGATCCCAGGACCCAGGGATCACGACCTGAGCTGAAGGCAGATGCTCAACTGCTGAGCCACCCAGGTATTCCGCCCCAGTACAGTTTTGAAGCTATTTCCCTTTATTATGTCCCTACCTTTTCATAGTTTATGCCATCTCCATAGTTTATGCCATAAGGGGTGCCCCCTTATCTTCTCTTCAGTCCCCACATCAGGCCTGAAGACTCCTCTCAATTCTAAAACTATCTACTGGCTTCCCCTTTTCACTTCACTCTGTAACCTAAATGATTTTTTTGATATGAATTAGGTATTCAGAGGAAAGTAGCTTGATGAAATAATTCACACTAATGTATGAGTGGCTGATTTTCCTTATCCCCTCTAGAGGCGTTTGCTTTTTTTAAAAGATTGTTAATATTGCAAGCGTATTTGTCATTGTTGGAAATTCCAGCAGCGAAACAAAATAAAGTGAAAAATAGCTATGACGTGAAAGGTATTTTTGAAGAGATGTGCTATAATTTGAGTAGACCGCCCGGTGAGGGTCTTTCTTGCTCTATCCCTTTACGCCATGATCCTCTCCAGCACACATAAACACGCACACATCCAAACACACATCTCATCAGCTACCTTGGCTTTTAATCTTTACTCCATCAACTGGACACTTACCAGAATGATATCATTTTCGTTCTGGTGAGGGTGCTAGGTCTAATGGCATCAGCTCATTTTATAATTAAGGAAACAAAGCTCGGCCAGAAGAGCCTGGTTCACATCCCCATGAGTGGTGGACTGCCACCAGAATCCAGGTCTACCCAAGGATTCAGGGCATCTTCTTCCACTCCACTCTAAGCATTCATAAGTCTCATAAAGTACACTGAGAAACACTCCTGCACTAACCTCGATCACTTATCTACTTGAATTTTCTTTTCTTCCCTCTTTGGACTTGGCAGGTAGAAGCCCTCAGTGCTGGAGGCAAGAGAGTCTGACTTGGTGTTCCTCCCAACATGTTCTGACCTGGAGGCTGGGGAAGCGCCTTCCTCTGCCAGGTGGGACTAAGGAAGAATTAGAGACTTGGGGCTATTTGGGGGCCTGGCACATGCTTCTTCAGTAGCCCCTTGTGGAGATGCCATGTGAAGACACTAGGATTATTATTGCCCCGCTCTTCTTTCTCTCACTGAACATTTAGATTTTCTCTCTCATGATTGGAAGGGCTCCCTGCTCCCTCCCACCACCACAGAGCTGCAGCAGATGGGTAGGTGGGGGGGGAGAGCCTGGTCTCTGGAGAGGCAGGCTGCCTGAGGCCCATCTCAGCCAGCACTTCCTGCCTGAGTGAACTTGGCACTTTGCCAGACCTCTGTGTCTCAGCTTCTTCATCCAGAAAATGGGAGCAGTAACAGTTTATACCTTATGGGGTTGTTTACTAGATGGAGGAGCTTAATAAATGTCACCAGCTGTTATCATCATCATTATCATCAACACCTTGTGGGTGTTTTTAGTCCGCTTTTACTTTTTTAAGGAAGGGAAGCCTTCCTGGCCTCAGCTGCCTTTCTCCATTGCCCAGCAATCTCTAAATCGTGTGGTTACTAAAGGTTAAGTTGACCCTTCATGCAAGAAGGCCTCATTGTATATAGTGAATCACCATCACTTAGAAGTGGTCAGTGAGTCAGCAGTTATTAGGGGGAGGTCAGAAGTTTCCCTGGCTCAAAGTGAGAGGACCCAAACAGCAGCCCTGAGGTATAGAAGGAAAACATCCATTTGTATGGCGAGTGGGGTATTATGGAGAACCGAGCTATGCAGGTCAGAGGACACAAGGTGATGGGTAAATGCTGGGGCTTTGGAATCACACAGATCTGAGTCTGATTTCAGCTCTACCCTCACCTTGCTGTGTGACCTCAGGAAATTTATTTAACCTCTCTGTGCCTCACTTTTTATCATCTGTAAACGGAGATGGTCTTAATAGAAATGACTTCATGGTATAAATGCTTGGGAAAGCGCTAAAAATTAAGTAAATGCTCAATCAAAAGTAGTTACTATTCTCACAATCAGCAAGAATTAGAGTCAGGATAGACAGTTTTAGGGATCAGCATAATGGATAAGCAAACCAAGGTGTAAAGGCAGCAGGAACAAAGATGTATCTTTGATGTGGCAACTGTTAGGTACGACAAGACATTTAGCTAGTATTAAGGGTAAAAAGTCATAATTTATTCCCTGTTGCACCCCTATGAGGGAGTGTTTGTGTGTTCACATAATTTGCATTTTGTAGAAGATTCTGAGAAATAGACTCTAAGCTACCTTTCTGCAAGAATACAGGTCTGGTTTAGCTCCAGTGAGGAGTTAAGCTTCCCTTCAGGTCCTGCAGGTAAAGGGGCAACTTCCTGGCCTGGGCAGGGGAGACCTTGTCAGGCTGTGACCCCACAATGTGCTAAAAATATGAATGTCACATTATCATCCTGTCCTACTTGATCTCAATTGGCCCTCCTGATTTCATGCCATCTGCAAATTTGCACATCCTTTGTGTTCCTTTTTGCTCACATGTTATGCTTTCCTTTGCCATCTCATTCTCCCCCTGCATGTTTCAATCTCTGGGTTTCCATTTTTCTTCTTCTTTTAAAAATGTGGTGGTTTTTTTTTCCTCTCTCTCTCTTCCCTCCTTTATACCCCCACCTTCCTCCTCTCTCCACACCAATCAAATTCCTGCTTGCTTCATGCCATATTCATTATCCTACCTCATTCCCCCTCATTCCTAGAAAACAGCTCGGTGGAGACTCATTCACCCTCCCCCTGCAACTCACAGTGCCCACCCTCCATAAATTCCAGCCGCCTGGCAATCAGTAACTTCAGCATCACACTTCACAGCTCTCAGAGTTTACACTACTTGTTACTACTCTCCTTGCTACTGCTCTCTAGGGTTTCTGAAAAAAAAAAAAATCCGCTTTAAAAATATCCTGGGTACAAGTTGAACCCACAGTTAAAGTTTACTCGCACATTCACACATTTCATGGATTTATTTTAACTAGTAGCTCAGGTCTCTGCTCAATTATGCAGTGAAGAAAGCCCGGAGCCTGGGGAAACCAGTTTTTCTCTACTCTGGAGAAGAAAGGCATCTAAGGATGCAACAGAAACCCCAGAGCTGGATTCACCTTCTCTCTTATCTCCCAGCTCCCCCAACCTCAAGCTGATGGGATCTTGCTGTTGCGTTTGGGGTCATTTATTTAGCTCTCCCTGGAGCTCAGGCTGCCTCCCCGGGTGCGTATGTGTGCACACGTGTGTGGCCACTGCTGTTTTTCCAAAGGGCTCACCTCTCTTCTGCCATTTTACCAGGACACAGGAGGCTCTCCCGCTCTCCCGCTCGCTCCCTCTCCCTTTCTCTCCCTGCCCCCAACTCAGCCTCGGCTTTTTCCTGTCTCTTAACTCCACCAGTGCAGCAACTAGCTGAGCTGCTTGGGCGCGCGCGCGCGTGCGTGTGTGTGTGTGTGAGAGAGAGAGAGAGAGTGTGTGTGTGTGTGTGTGTGTGTGTGTGTGTCTGCGTGCGCAGCTAGGCCAAGCCTGTGAGCCTGCCTGTCACCGGAGAGTTTTAGTTTGCATTCAGAAGAAAGGAGGAGGGGAGACAAGGCGGGGGGGGGGGGGGGGGGGGAGGAGGAAAGGGGGAGGGGGAGGGGGAGGAGTGGGGGGGCGCCGCCGAGGAGGGAGGGAGAATGTCTTGTTTGTGGCTTGTCAGCAATTGCTTGAGACAAGCTTCCATGTGTGAAAGCTACTTGGCATGAATGCCTGGGCCGTACCAAGTGTCACCGCAGCGAGAGGGGGAGTCAGAAGAAAAACAGATCAGACCAGAGCAGACAATAGGCCCCTAAAGTCTTCCCCCTAAGTTGCTTTGATGTTGTCCTAGTGTCTTGATACCAGGAGGCCAGGGATTGCAGGAAAAGGGTCTTTTTTGTCTTCATTCACTTTCCCCCCTCAGTTTGTGACATGATTCTCCAGAATTTCTCCTCATAAAAAAGGTAAGAGCCCTAACAATCCCTTCCTCGGTGGCAGTGGCAGGCTCGCTCGCCCGTGCCTGCAAGTGGGGGTCTCATTCCTGCGCTGCTCAGGAGGAGCGCCGGGGTCCTGCCGCCGGAGCTGTGGCCCGGCCCCGGGAAGTCCTGCGAGGCGCGCGGGGCTGGGGACGGCCCCTCTTTCCAGGGAACCCCGGGAACACGATCCGTGCCTCCGGGTTGGGGGGGAGAAGGGGTGGATGGAGAGGGGTGGGAGGAGGGTGTGAGGGTGGAGGTGTGAGGGGGAGGAAGACGGAGCGGGAGAAAAGCCTGCAGGAGAGGGAGAGCGGCGCCGAGCCCGGGTTCAGAGCACGCAGCCTGGAGCCCTCGGAGGCCTCGCCCGCTCGGAGCTGCGGTCCGGAGGCTGAGCGAGGGCTGGCCGGGCTCGGCCGGGCGCCTGCAGGGATTGCAGCGAGCTTTGTGTGTGTGAAGGTCTGTGCGCGCGCGCGCGCGCGTGTGTGCTTCCCCCGCACTGCCCTGGCGCGCCTGGTGAAGGGGAGGTACCCCAAGCCTTCCCACCCCGAGCCCAGACTCCCAGGCCGAGCGGAGAGGCAGGCGACATGGGAGAGCGAGAGAACTCTGCCGCAGCGCAATCCAGAAACTTTTCCAGTCTCAGGGATTTCTCTGCTGATAGATACTGTAAAGGAGTTGTGTGGTGGGGGGTGGAGGCGGTGGAAGGGGCCGACGGGGGGGGGGGGGGGGGGCGGTGCCTCAGTTTCCCCGTCTGCACAATCCAGAGAGCCGAGTGGGGATGCTGCATGTCTGCCTGGGATTTGGCGAAACAGAACAGATCCTTGTGTCTAAAAGGCGTGGAGAAATCTTCAAGCTAGAGATACTGTGGAATCACCAAGTACAAGTGTTATCATTATTCTTGGTCATCATCATCATCATCAAACCATCATTAAAGACACCCCGAGACAAAAAAAAAACCGGGGAACACAGATCAAGTGTCTGAGCATTTCTAAGGAAACAAAAAGCCTTTTTCCACCTGTTGGCTTCTGTCCTTTTCTCTTGTGTCTTTTCGTTAGATTTATTGGCCGATTTGTACAGAGAATGGGGTGGGAGGGGTTGGGTTTTCCCCTTTCCTCCTCCCTTGTACATATTTTTTTTTTTTTTAAAGAAGGTCAGTGTAAGATGCTTGAAAGAGAAAATGTGCCTCCTGTTATAGTAGTTTATTCAAGTCCTTGTGTTTTCTGCCGCTGGCAGGGCTTGCAAACACATCTGTAAACTCTACCTTGGAGGTTAAAGATTTTTATTGTGGCTTTTAGAGATTAAATGAGATTTATTTACAATTGCTGTTTATCAGAGAGTAAATATCTTACTGTGTGTGTGAGGGTAAGAATGTGAAGGCTCTTTACTCACTGGTGGTTTTGTGGATAAAACCTTTTGCTTTTTAAAGTGACATCTTGAGAGATGGGAATAGAAGGCTAAAATCAGTGCCTAATACTCTAAGTTTTTTTTAAAGAAAAAATGTCTGCTTATTTTCTTAAACTGTGGATTTCCCCTCTTCTCTTCTTACACGGTGATTGCTTCAAGGCTCTTAGTTGTAGCTCTCTGAATTCTCTGGGGGAATTTCGCTTTCTTACCTAATTCCAGGTTTGCTGTGACTCTGCTAGTTGTCCAAAAAAATCTGCAAAAGTCTGGGAGGCTGTGCCTCCTTCCATTCTAACTGCAAATGTTCATCAGACTGACTCCCTGTTATAGCTAGAGATTGAAGCAAAGGGCCAGCCCTGGTTGAGAATATTTATGTTCTTCTGTTGGAAGCCTGGAGAACCTGACTTCTGGGTATGAGAAAAGATGAAGGCAAGATATTAATTGGCCAGGATCTGGCAAGAAGCACCCTCCACACACACACATAATGTTTTGTTGGAATAGAACTGAACTTCATATTTTAAAACTTAATTTTTTTTTCCCCACTTTGTAAGCAGAAGATCTTACCATGGTTTGTCTCTGACAAGATTTCAGGTTCTGGATGTCTTCCTAAAATGTTAGAATTTCAGAAGTGCAAGGAAAAGAAAGGTTATTCATCAAGTTTTAAATGAGGACACCAAAGCCCCAGAAAGACCAGCAGTGATCTGAGGGGCTCAGTGCAGCTGTGGTAACATCCAGACCACACCCTGGGGTGTGGGTGCTCCGAGGGTTGTCATGCCAGCACCCTTACCTGGCTTCCACACTACATCTTGTACAGCCTAGCACTTGGGCCTGCCAAAAAGACAAGCATCTTTTGAAATCTGCTTGTTGTGCTGGACTATGTAGCTGTACATTCAGCCCTGCTTGTGACACATGGAGCAAACATGGCAGCCACGTGTCACAGCATGAGTTCGTGTGAACTCATTCATGTATTCACTTGCTTATTCAAGTGATGTTTTAGGGGCTATTAACTATGCACCCAGCACCTTGCTGGACACTGAGGACATAGGAAAGAACAAGGCAGATGTGCCCTTGCTCTCAGAGAGTGTAGCATCTTGGTGGTGTAATCAACATTAACCACATAGTTAAATTAGTAATAATAATAACGATAATTTACACTGAACAGCACGCAGATACTATAATAGGACAGAGGGGCAGCCCCGGTGGCGCAGCGATTTAGCGCCGCCTGCAGCCCACGGCGAGATCCTGGAGACCCTGGATCTAGTCCCACGTTGGGCTCCCTGCATGGAGCCTGCTTCTCCCTCTGCCTGTGTCTCTGCCTCTCTCTCCTGCTCTGTATCTCTCATGAGTAAATAAAACAAAATCTTTAAAAATATATATATATAATAGGACAGAACATAAAGTCGTATAAGTGATTGTCCTAAATTTGTAACTAGGTGTAAGCTCACTGTCCTTTCCTCTTAGCACATTGCTGTCCCAGCCAACACCCATTCCCCTAGAGGCATTCCTACTCACGTAGAGGCCCAGTGTTTCTAAAGACAGTAAACAGCCCCCCCCCCCCCCCCTTCACACAAGGCAACGGAGACACCAATAGTAACTATTAACCCTTTACACTTGTACTATTAAATAATTCCACATACCTTGTAAGTTGGCTTCTGGAGCAGTCATCTGGGTGATTCACATTAGCTCTAGCCTTTGCACATTGTGAAACTCTAATGGGTATTGGAAGAGACGTGGTTAGTGAGGCTCTTGTCTCATTTCACTTACTCCTTAGTTTCTCCAGTTGTTACTAAACACTTAGCTGCAGGAAACTCCACCATTATCACTGTCATCTTGAAATTCCAAAGACAATAGTGTAGTAAAGGGCTTTTCCCATTTCTCCTAACAAGGACACATTATCTATAAAGGGGGGAAAAATTGCAGCCTCTTAATCTTACCACAGTCCCATTTTGTTTGGGTTGTTAAAATCTTACTGGTTTGATCTCCCAAAGCAGGAGCATCCTCCATCCCCATTTTGGTCTTGGATGGAGAGAAGGTATGGTGGAAATGCCGGGAGTTTCCATGCTGGTTGATTTGTGTTCATGCTTGTATCATCATTTTCTACATTGTGTGTTTCCCTAGTACTCAAAGGAGAATCGTCTTCAGTGGTGTCAAGCTATCTTTTTTTTTTTTCTAGACTAATTTAGTAGTTTAAAGGGAAGACAGACATGCCCACCTACACAGAAATCATAGGTTTGGGAACCTACACAGGTCGTGTGGTTAAATCGTGTGATGAGCAAAATAAGAGTCATTTCTATGTACCCAACGTTGTTACTCAGTGCAGTAGCGGCCCACATTGTAGCAACAGCCCTACCCAGAGCTTGCCATAGTCATCTGCATTTGGCACCTGTGGCCACTGCCTTCTCCTGTGAGCTGTACGACTTCATTTGCAAGTATTTGATCATTTCCGACACCCTCTGCCCAACCCCCAATGTGTTACTCACTGGGGCGCTGCCTCTGGGGGAGGCAATCTGAGTCGGCTTCTTCTTCAGAAGAGCAATCCAAAGAGAGGAGTGATCCAGGAGTGATCCGAGTGGGGGAAGCTAAGATGTGGATAAAACAAGGATCTGGTGGAGGGAGAAATTGAACCAGCTGGGGAGCCAGACAGCAGCAATCAGGTCATCTTTAACTCTGGGGGAATAAAAATGAAGACTGATCACTGCATTGTGTGGATTCTGTGTGTAAATAAAAGTGGAAGAGCCCCTAATCCTGTTGAAGGTAAAACCAACACAACATGTAGAACATCCCCCAAACTTCTTGGTTACAAATACGGCTTTTGCATGTAGGTCTAGTGAAAGGAATTGTGTGTGTGTGTGTGTGTGTGTGTGTGAATGTGTGTGTTTCCCCCCAAGAGACATAAATATAAGATGTAAAATGGAAATTTTCTCCATTTCTTTTAAGCCTTGACATTTTAATGCACTTTAAAATATCTGCTCAGTCCTCTCTTATAATAGCCCTGTGAATTAAGTAATATCGTTATCCTTCTGTTATATTTGAGTAAGATTATGTGACTCACCCAAGGACTCACGAGAAAATAAGGGGCAGGATGGCTTGATATTCTAGCCAAATTTATTCTTTTCTTTAGACACTTAGGATTTAGAGTGTCAATCAAAAAAAGAAGGGTCCCCAATTCTAGTTTAATCATTACATGTTTTTTACAAGTGCATTGGACAGCTTCTGGTTTTGGTTTTGCCCTTCTATGACCTAGGTCTCCCTATTCTGCTCCTCTGGACCTCTTTCAGAATGAGGGGCTGAGCTACATCATTTCTGTTTCCTTCCTGTAATTCCGCATTTCTCTAACTCTATGAATAGAATATTCCATGGATCTGGTCTTTTGGTCACCTTATATAAAGCCCAGTTCAAGAAACTGTGGTTCCCAGAGGGGAGATGTTGTAAGTTTATGTATGTAGGGGATTCATTCTTATATATCCGAACTATGTTGGCATTTTGAAGTGAAAAGCACAATAGGCAAAAGTGGGATTTTAATTTATGGATTGGAAAGAATTGGCCAGTCAGCACATAGGCACATGTGCAAGGAGACTAAAGAACCATTTTCAAAAAAATAGGCTGTTTTGAATGCACATCTTCCTGTATAATAAGTATGAATTGGAAATGGATGGGCCCTGGGTACATCTCTTAGCTTCACTGTTCTTACTGCTTTCTCACAGAAACTGAGTTCCTTTTTGTACTGTGCTTACAGATTGTTTTGAGGGTGCAAGGGACCAGTTTAAGCAACTGTAGTGCTGATGATACATGCTATGTGTTAAGCACTATGCTTTGGGGAATGATAGGGCTACTGATCATCTTTATGATATGCAACTCCTGAAGGATGTTGCTGAAGACTTGCTGATATGATGTGAGATATATATATATATATATATATATTATATATATATATACATATATATAATATATATATAATATGTAATATACCTTTAGATGTGAATGATAAACTGCTTCTGAAATGTAGCCAAAAGTGAGACAGGCAGGGTAGAGAGTGAATGATGTTTTTATTAATCATGTTTGTATGAGTAGTTCCAGACGCTATTCACTTAAAACTGGTTAAGTCTTTGGAAAGATATAATTTAAAAATTTGGTAGCTCTTTATGTAATTTTCTGAATTCAGAGTAAGATCTTCTACCATGTTTTACGAATATCATCTTGCTTGTAGCAAGGAAGACTGGTTCAAGGCTGCTTTGGGGATTAGTAAACCACTGGCATTCTGAATTGGTCTTATTTCTGTCTGCAAAAAAAAAAATGTAACATATAGTTAGTTTATAACTGGTGGAGGGAACTTGGAAGACTATAAATAATAATTTTTTGACTTATACTCTTCCTGTTTTCCTGGTTGCTTAAAATTCCTAACATTGGATATCTTGCTTAACTTCATAAAATCCTAAGAAGTAACTACATAAGAGAACTATATTACTGACTTTATAGATGGGAAAATATGAACAGGCTTGTGAAATGATATACCAGCAAGCATTTTTTGAACATAAGAACATACTCTATAGAAATATGTGAAATGTGGTTATTAATTAACATCAAACTTATAGGAAAAGAAAAGCATATTCTATGTATTATTGTTGCTAATCTAACTTTTAATGATCTCAGTAATTATCAAAAATATTTTTATGCTGTGTGTTAACTACACTGGAATTAAATCAAAAACTTTTTTTTTTAAGTATTTTTATGTTAGTCACTTAAAGGTTCAAAATGCGATTAATCAAAAGCTTTGAGGAGCTCTCAGTAATTTCCATGAAAATCATAATTGTTCTTTTCCTTGAAAAATGAATACACAAACTCAAAATTAACAGTAATGGCAGTTGAAAGAAGCCAAGCCATCATTTGCTCAGAAAAGAAACTTGGGAAGCCTGAGGTCACTTTATTTTGTCTAATACTGGATACATTGTACCTTCTGTTACCTTGGGGCTTGTGTGGTTAGTGTATGATTGAAGAGAAAAATTTTGCTTAAGGTATATGAATAAGGGACTTTTTGAATACCTGCCTTTTCTAAAGATGCCTGGATGGGTGGTTTAATGTACATTTGTACATGTACATTAAAAGTCCATGATATACTGGGGTATTTAAATCAACCATAGTCTAAAGAATGCAGGGTTTTAATAACTGTGCTAGTGCCCGGGCTTCTACCTTTGCCTGGACATCCCTCTGCCTCATTTGTTCCAAGCCAAATCCTACAGCTCCTTCGAAACTTATCCTGGGTATTTCTTCTGGGAAGCTTCCTAGACCCCATCTCTGTTTCACCACCTCTTGGACTGGGTGAATGCTAATGTGGCCCTTACCACACTGCACTGGAATCGGCCACCTCATGCTGTGGGCTGTAGCTCCTTCTGAGTTTGGGACTGTCTTTAGTTTTCGTACCCCTACTGCCTAGCAGAGGGTGAAATAGAGCAGGTGGTCGCTAATTGCTGTCAAGTGAATACATGGTACACATTGAAATGTAGCTTATTAAGAAATTTAACTAAATACAAAAAGAAAGACATGTAAAAATCTTAAACTACACAACCTTATGTCCCTTCTTATAAAAGGAAATTTCTTTTTTTTTTTCTCAAAGATTTTATTTATTTATTCATGAAAGACACACAGAGGGAAGCAGAGGCACAGGCAGAGGGAGAAGCAGGCTCCCTGTGGGGAGGCCGAGGTGGGACTCAATCCCAGGACCCCAGGATCACACCCTGAGCCAAACAAAGGCAGACACTCAACTGCTGAGCCACCCAGGTGCCCCCAAAAAGGAAATTTTTAAAGATATTCACCCTTCTCCCCCTTTGCAAAGACTAAATTCATAATAAAGTACTATGAATATCCCTGAATCTTTCCTTTTCTTATGCTCAGCTTTTCTCCCCTAAAACTTGTTAGTTTCTCATTCTTGGGCTTTGTGGTTCCCATAAGCTAAGAGTTTACTTTTTAGGTCAAAGGATCATAGGTGATAAATGAGTGGTGAAGTTTGCATTGATATTTAGGTAGGAGCTGGATGGAAGTTTTTTCTATCTCAGAAATGAAAAATAAAGAGATCTTTGAAGAAGTCTGGACAATCAGAGGATAGTAAGGTGAATGCCTAACTTCCAGGAGTCCGCAGCTGTGACCCACCAGAAACAAAGAAGGGGACAGTACAATTAACCTTCATTTTCTAAAGAAGGTTTTAAGTGCTGAACCCTCTGGAAAAGGCCTTCTGGTCACAGAGAACTGACTCACTATAGTTTCCTTGAGGAAAGGGGGGATTCACTGTGAATGTGTTTACAAATGGGACCTAAAGTTAGAATTGGAAGTTTTCAGGTCTGGAGGTAGCTTTAGGGGCAGCCTCTTCTATATCAAACCTTTCCTCTCACTGTGTGTTGCTTTACTTGGGCTCCTTTTGCTACGTGCTGGTTTGGTCTTCTAGCTGGACTTTGAGTAACCTCTCTCAATCTCATAACTTTTGCTTACACCTGCCATTATTTCCTTGACTTGCCAAGACTGCCACATCCAGAACCCTATCCTCTCCACCCTCTTTCCCTTGTTTCTTCTTCATGTCTTCTTTCCTTACATTCTTTCAATTGTACTTTTTCCTGATAATTGCTTCATTCTCTCAGATTTTTCTAATCCAGATACCTGAGAAAGAATCCAGTAACCCAACTCATTTTTTCATTGCCTTCTTCTAGGTCCCTAACCAGCTTTGCCCAAGAGTCAGACATGCACCTCTAGCCCAGGGGGCTGTGGGTGGGGCAAGGGGTTGTTACTTGGTATAAAACTTTATTTTAGTAGGAACTATGGAAGGGCCATCTTCCCCTTCGTGTAGGCGGTGACAAATATATTTGATATATCTAATATAAATACATTACAGAAATATAAGAAATTAAGGATAATCAGATTATTAAAAATTAAACTGTTTCATAGTTGACAGTTAGTAGAACGGAGATAAGAAGACTGGGAACAAATAGCAAATTTATAACCAGGAAAGAAATTGGGAGAGGGAAATGTGTTAGAGTTAGTTATTAGATGAGTGACATAATTTCATGCATTTATTAGAAAGCAGGAGTGTGTGAATATTGAAAGTGAGACTATATTGACTCAGGTTCCAGAGGCTGGTTTAAAAAGCAAGCATAAAAAAAATTAAAAAAATAAAAAAATAAAAAATAAAAAAAAATAAAAATAAAAAATAAAAAGCAAGCATAATCCCGAAACTGGAGGCCGGGATGGGGATAAACAGGAATACTAAGCTTCTTAGGGAGCCTCTGCCCATTCTTTTTTTTTTTTTTTTAAAGATTTATTTATTCATGAGAGACACAGAGAGAAAGGCAGAGACGTGGGCAGAGGGAGAAGCAGGCTCCCTGTGGGGAGCCCCATGTGGGACTCAATCCTGGATCCTGGATCCTGGGATCAGGCCCTGAGAGAAGGCAGATGCTCAACCGCTGAGCCACCCAGGTGTCTCTCTCTGCCCATTCTTCTTGCCTGTGTTTTCTTTCTCTGCTTCCTATTCTGCTCTTGATCCCTCTTACATTAGCTTCTGGAGCAATCTGTCATGAACTAGTGATGTGACCTTGGGCTGGTTATTTATTCTCTCTGAAACTCAATTTACTCATCTGTAAAATAGGGATAATGATTATTATTTCAATAGCTTAGTATAAGAATTAAATTAGATGGCATAATATATTTAAAGTGACTGGTACACATTACCTAGGATGTAATAGGTGCCCAGTCAATTGTACCAATTATTCCAGCACACAGGAAGGAAGGAAACATTGCCTGAACAATGTGTTAGGTAATATTTTGCTTGTTATATCATTTATTTTATGTAAGAATCCTGAAGGACTTGTACTGTTATTTCTACTTTAGGAACAAGGCTACAATTTTAGTACTTAATTGAATCTTTGCTATGTGCAAAGCACTGAGTTGAACCCTTTCATGTGTTGTCTTATTTAAGCCAAGTTAGAGGCTATTTATGTTTTTCATCTCCTGGTTGAGGAAATTGAGGTCAGAGAATTTAACTTGCCCAAAGCCATATAACTAGGAAGAGACAATGAGAACTTGCATGTAACTCCACCTGAACTTAGGTCCAGCTCACTCCAGAGTTTTCCAAACTCACGTAATGGATGAATGTGAATATGACTGAATCAAGATTCAGGTCTTGGGTGGGGCAGTGCTTTTGCAGTTCACTGACTGAGTGACAGACAGATGAGTAGTAGGAAGACATACACACTTCTGCTGCATCTGAATCTGAATGCTGTGATTAGACAGACAAGGGCAAATTTTGGAAGGACGACAAAGGAAAAAAATTTTAATAATTAAAATATGTCAAAATAGGGTCTCTCAGACCTGATGAAATGATTTAACCAACATGTGTTGAATGTCTACTGTGTGTCAGGCAATAAAAAATGACCTTGGCATGGTGGGATGCAAGGCAAGTAAGGCTGAATTCCTACCTGTAAGGTGGTTTCATTCTGGTGGAAAGAGATGGAGACTTGCACAACTAATAAAGCATATAGCAATGGATCAGAGAACTGTGGTAGTCAAGAGAGAGAACAGTTACTTTTTAAGGGACTGGTGGTCGAAGGAACTGAGGAAGGAACTGAGGAAGGGGCACCTGTGGCTCAGTGGTTGAGTGTCTGCCTTTGGGTCCTAGATCAAGTCCTGCATCGGGCTCCCTGCTCAGCACAGAGCCTACTTCTCCCTTTGTCTGTGTCTCTGCCTCTCTCATGAATAAATAAATAACATCTTAAAAAAAAAAAAGATGGAACTGGGGAAGGCTTCATTCAGGAGACAACATTTGCAATAGTCTTCGAGGTGACAAATACAGAAGTACCAGAAGCCTTCTACAGTTTCTACAGTTTCCTTCTTCTTTGTATGAAGTAGCTGATTATTGTGGTAACATATAGACAGTAGTGTTTTCCAAGGTTCTTTGACCAAATGTGGAGAAATATCTATTCTTATTAATGATAAGCATATATTTCCATTTTCTGGTCTGCGGTTACCTGTGTCTCTATTGAAGGAGCCAGAAAATGGAATCCTGTTTTCTATACATTCCAGGTTGAGGATCTATAATCATCCAGCAGTCCAACAAGAAGCTAACGAATCCCTCAAGTGGCCAAATGCCCCAGTATCAGCTTTTGGGTGTATTGTGTGGTGTTAAGTAGTACTAAGGTACTGGCAAGTGGGTCATTCATCCATTTAAAATTTGGATTGGAGACTTTAGTCTGTGGTTGGGAGTTCCCAATTTTTCTTGCATGCAATACCAGGTTTTCTGGAAAAAAAATCTTTTTTTTTTTGGATACAGTCTCAATTTAAAACATTCTGCCTTGTCTTCATAAGTATATTCCTGATTGGTAACCTATGTGTTCTGTTATTTAAGGTTGATAATTAAATTGAGTTTCCATGGCCTGATCCTGTTTAAAGATGCCTGTAGACATCTTCTGCTTGCAGGTTTTGTCCACTTGAATGAGAATGTATGTACTCATCTTTGCAGTGTAAGGTAGAAACCTAGCCAAGAGCCTTTGTTTTGGTTTGGTTCTTTGCGTGATGTCTCCTTTTTTCTAAACTCTGTTGATGGACATTATATTCATCCTTCCTTCAAGGCCTGGCTCAAATGTCACTTTTCTTACAGTCTTTCTCAATTCCTAGAGCCTGAGGACTGCCTCCATCCCCAAAGAGTCCATATTATCTTGTTCTTTTTTTATGTGATCATAATATCTATACATGTTCAATAGCACAAATCCCTTAATAAGTGATAAACAAGAGGGAAGGGATGTAGGCTCCATTCACCTATGGATCCCTCTAACACCCAACATAGCCCCTGCCCTACAAGTGGTTGGTGCTCAAAGATGTTTACTAAAATGAACTGAATTGAAGTTTGGGTTTTGTTGGACTGGCTTTGGGTATGGTAACATTGAAGTTTGAACTCCAGTTCCTTTTTGGAAAAGGATGCTTAAAAAAAAGGCTTTTAACTGATTTTAGAATGAAAGAAACTGTGTAGTATAAACAGTAATTGTAATTATTATTAATAAACATCATTAAAATAGCATGAACTGATAGAAGTACTTCCATGCTTGCTTTTGCTGGCAGTGTGGGCAGGCCTGATAAACTAACTGGTCTTTTCCATCTGTAATATCTATGATTCTTTGAAATTTTATGTAGACAAGTGCAAGCTAATGTACACTGGAAGGAACAATTGAAACAGCTCATACTCACTGATGGGCTCTGAATTACTCTACTTGTAAGTGCTCAGGAAAAAGATCTCAGATTCATTGTGGATTGCTCAATGGAGACATCTGCTTGCTGTGCAGAGGCAGCCAGAAGAATGAATGAGATATAATAGGCTGTATTAACTTTGAGAATGGGATAAAGAATGATGCAGAAAATAATATAGTGCACATAATTTGGCATTGACTATTTCTGTAATTACAATAAAACATTTTAATGATATACATTGATGTTATGACTTCACCTTAGAATCAGAATTCGGCATTGGGTCCTTTCAAAGAAAACAAAGCAGAAATACAAAGGATCCAGAGAAAAACAACAGACTGTCTCCAAGACATGCAAAGGATTTGCCTATAATGAGAAACTGAAAAGACAAGGATGTTTTAATTTGGATAAGGGGGGGATGATGACATTGTATAAATTTATTTAAAATTAATGGAAGTTTCAGAAAATTGCTAGAGCTAGCTTCAGATTATCCTCAGTAATGGAGATCAGAGATGGGCAGGATAATTGAAATCCCTGATAATCTCCAACCCTCATTTTAGCTATTAGTGGCAGCATCCTGTCCTATGAAAAGTTTTAATAAATGAACAAATACAAGACATTGCAACACAGGATTTGTGAACTAAATGACCCAGGAGAAAGGCTGCCAGTTGTGTTGAGAAGCTCACAGAGTTTGGAATTAGGTGACCATGGGTCTAGTCCCTATTCTTTGTCCAATCTTGAGTGATACGCTTGACTTCTATGAGACCCAGTTCCCTCATCTGTAAGATAGAGATAACAGTATTTATTTTATGGTTTTATTGAGAGAGCCAAATGAGCTCATTGGAAGTGGTAGGTGAGTTGTGATATTTGATACTGAGGGCTGGTTGTTAAGAGTACCTACTTTCCCATTTGGCTTGCTGGTCTCAAGGGCAGACATGGCTCCTGGCACCTGGAAGATTACATCACACCTTCCCTTCTCTTGCACTTTCTACGTTTTATGTTCATGGTAGGAGATTTTTAAAAGATCCTTCATCTCCAGCATCATCCACAGACTGTCCTACTTCCTTGCTCCTAGAAAGCCTTAAGATAATTTTGCCATGTTTTTATTAACATATGATCATTTAAAAGTCATCTCCTGTAATTTTCACAGCAGCCCTTTGAGGTGTAGACTGCAGTTGTCTTCATCTTCTAGAAGTAGACGCTGAGGCACAGACAACTTGCTTATGGATATATAGTGATGGCTGATAGAGTCAGACCTGCATTTTCTTGCCTCTGGATGGATTGACATATTCTAGAAAACTGACTTATGTGACTATACTGATCCCTTCCCTGGGGAGTGGCCGGCCTTTCTTAATTCCCAAGGAACTCGTACTCTACCCTTTGCATACAATTCAGGACTCATGTTCTCCATAGAGCCTGTCCTAAGCCCTCTGTTACCCTGGAAGAAGTCATCTTGTCTGCCTCAGCACCCTGTATTGTAACTTTTAACATACTTTATGTTAACAGTAGAAATCCTTGTACTCTATGCAATTAATAGTTGGTAATTAAAAAAAAAAAACTAGTTGGAGATTTAGTTGAACAAGGAGTTAAAGCAGGAATCATATAAACTATGGAATCATTCCTTAAGCTTTTATTTCAACTTAAAACATCCCTCAAGTTTCTGATGTAAGGCCAAGGCCTCCCTTGTCTTTTGAGTTTCAAGTCTCCCATTAGAGCCCTGCATCCTATTTCTCATATAAGCCACTCCTCCAAGGCTTTTGCAATCATTTTGTCTTGGTTTCTTTTAAAGTGGAGCAAGATCTTAAAGACATTCTGTGAGGCATTCAGATTTTTCCAGGTTTTTTATGATATTACAGGTGGCTCTCCCACACACAAATCGACAGCATGTGTTTTTAGTAACTCACCTTAATGTGCCTTTCCCAGACATTCACCTTAGATCTTGTAGAAACAACTTCTCTCTTTTTTATTCACATTCCTTCCTTTAAGTAAGTTTAATTAAATTGTGTAATACCAGTGATTATGGTTTTGGGGAACAAACAATGAGTTTAGGGAAAAAAACATGCTGACTTCTGGTGAACAGACAGCTCTGCTGTGGCAATAGCAGAGTGCAGGCATTCTAGAGGAGCCTACTACTGGCTATGATCATCCCACATTGTGGGCCTTATGTCTTTACATTTGCAGAGGGAATGGAGGCCATAGATTAATTAGTTTAGTGTCCATCACTTAAGAGAGCTTCTGCTCAGGATGGCTTCTGTTCCATGTCTAGCCTAGAAGATGAATTTCTTGAAGGCCTAGCATTCATCTTTCTAGCTAGTCTTAGAATCTAGCACAGGGATGGCTATATAGTGAGCCCTCAATAAATGTCAGCTAATTGGCCAACTAGCCATACCAACAGAAACAAAACTCAACTTTGCCACTGAACATCTGCTGCCATGAGTACTAAGCAGCAATCAACTGTCCAGAAGTTGGGAGAAAGAGGGAAGTAGGGAGAAAGGAAGAGCCAGCAAGTGAATTTCTAATATTAATATAAGGTAAGACAATGTGTACCATTAAATAGTTAATGTAAGGCGGCTATAAAGAATTGGATTTTTGTGTCATATGTAATTAACCTGGGTAACCCAATAACACAAAATAACATTGAGACAAGCATGCTTAATAACACTTTATAAAAGACAAGATATGTTCTTACGTGAGGAAAAATCCACACTTAACATCACAGTATCTGACTACAAAAAGCCTCTGGTGATTATATTCAGGGCCAGCCAGGTCATAAAAAAAATTTCCTCTACTGACATACCATTGGAGTGTGGAGTTTATTATATGCTTCTTGTGACAAAGTAAAGCATCTTGAATTGAGCACCAGAAAAGGAAAGAAGGCAGGTCTGAAGAGTATTGAAGCTGACAGAGACATTCTGTGGTAGGTGATTGGTTTGGAAAATGGTGGAGACTGCTGGTGATGACAGGGACGTCCTCTTTCCTAAGATAAATTAGGCAAAACATTTAGCCTTGTGCTTAATAAATGTTGGAACCAAAATAGACTTAGGAAGCAAAGTCGGAAAATCATAGCAAGTTTGTATGACCATAGGAAATAGTATGATAAAGAAAAATATGTGTGTGTGAAACATATATGAAACTATTTGTAAAAGCATATAGAATGTATGTCTGTGTAGAATAGAGATAATGCTTCATTTGAGCATTATTTTCACAATGAGTATGAACCTTCTCATTAATTTTCCATTGTGAGAATCTGTAGACCAGTTCCGATTATTAATTCTTAAGGACCTCCCTGTTTCTCAAGAGGTTGTGAAGCCATTGTCTAGCAAAGGAAGAAGGGAATTAACATGGCATTGAGCGCTCATTGTGTGCCAGGCATTATGCTAAGTGTTTAATGTATGTTATCATATTCCTTTGAATATAAGTTGTCATTGATTTGTGTAAGGTCCACATTACTTTATGTGCAACTATGAAAGAAAAAAAAAACACTCTCAATTAAACTATGGCACACCAGCAACATTAAAATGGATCTTGATTTCCTAGCTATTAAAATGTGAAGAATATCCATCTTAGAATCAACGTGAGATGGTATCTCATTTAATCCTCCCAAAAACCCTTGAAGTAAGTATTAATACTGCCAGATGAAGAAAGTGAGACTCAGAGAAGTCAAGCAATTTGCATCAAGGCAAACTGATGCAAGTGTCAGAGCTGGAATTTGATCCAAATTAGCGTCTGAGCTGGAATTTGACCCAAATTAGTGTCTCCAAATTCAATCCCTTTCTCTCTCTCTCTCTCTCTCTCTCTCTCTCTCTTTTTAAGATTTTATGTATTTATTCTTGAGACACACACACACACACACACACACACACACACACACACACACACACAGAGGCAGAGACACCGGCAGAGAGAGAAGCAGGCTCCATGCAGGGAGCCCGACGTGGGACTCGATCCCAGGTCTCTAGGATCAGGCCCTGGGCTGAAGGTGGCACTAAACCACTGAGCCACCTGGGCTGCCCCCAGTCCATTTCTCATAGTCTTGTGCTGCTGATTGAAATCAGTGCTTGCCCCAAAACTCAGAGATTTTTTAAAATAAAAAATAGAAACATTGTATTCTAAAAACATTTACCTTTGTACTTATCTCCCAAAGATGTTTCCTCGGGGGAAAGACTGGGAGTGACACTGGGATCCATGATGGCCATGGATTTCTAAGGGTAGAAGGAAAATTTGAGTTCCCCTGGCTAGTCTCCCATCTGATGTTTGAACCCCCAATGATAACACTCCCCCAAGGGGCCACATGGCCTCTGAGAATCAACAGCAGGACAATCACTGGATTACTTGGACAGCTCAGTGCACCTGTTGTGAGCGCTGCTTTCATCTGCTTCCTAGTACTGGTTTTATCGTGGAAATATATAGAGTTGGCCTCACTGTCTTAACCCCTTGTGGCCCTTCCCATATTTGAAACAGCTATAAGGGACCCTGTAAGTCTTTTTTACTCCAAGTTGAACATTCCGAGTTCTTTACAGGACACAGTCTAGAAATTTTTCTCTCTGGCCATCATACTGAATGCATCCCAGTTTCTCTATGTTCCTTTTACAGAGAGGCATTCAGAATTGATCATTTTGCTCCACAGGAATGAGAATGATCATCTCCCTTGCTTTAGGTACTGTACCTCTCTTGGTATGACCTGCAAGTACATCTGACTTTTCCAGCACCTCATCAGAGAAATGTAAGCTCTCTCTTCCCTGCTCTTTCTCCTTCCTTCCTTTCCTGTCCTCCTCTTCCTTTTTTTTCTTCCCTTGACCAAAAAGGTCATTTCTGACCTTTTTTTTTTTTAAACACATGCTGTTATGTAGGCAACCTGGAGTTTGTAATTTATATGTTGGACTTAAGTTGTTCTGCTTTCATCACTTTGAAAGTTCATTTTGTTAGAATTGACATTTTGAGGATTTTTTTTTTTACTTTGGCTTTTTGTTTGTTTTCATTTCATGGTCATGACTCCCAATTTTATAACATCCATAAACAAAAACATTTAAAAATGTTTTCTATAGTTTTAACTAAATCACTGCTGTACGAATTGAGCATGACAGGGCCAAAGACAGAGTCCTTTGGGAAGACATAGGAAATCTTTTTTTTTTAAAGATTTTATTTATTTATTCATAGACACATTGAGAGAGAGGCAGAGACACAGGCAGAGGGAGAAGCAGGCTCCATGCAGGGAGCCCGATGTGGGACTCGATCCCGGGTCTCCAGGATCTCACCCCAGGCTGCAGGCGGCGCCAAACCACTGCGCCACCGGGGCTGCCCAGTCATAGGAAATCTTAAGATTTTTTATTTTATTTTATTTATGATAGACATAGAGAGAGAAAGTGAGGCAGAGGGATAAGCAGGCTCCATGCTGGGAGCCGGACTCGAGACTCGATCCCGGGACTCCAGGCTCGCGCCCTGGGCCAAAGGCAGGCGCTAAACCGCTGAGCTACCCAGGGATTCCCCATAGGAAATCTTTTAGTTGTTGAGTTACCAAGCCACAAGCCATGACCTTTTTCCATCATGCCCCCTATGTCTCTATCTACTCTGGAAGAATATCAGGTGTTTCACATGCACCATCACACGTAACCTGCGTGGTTACATGCTCCTTTTTTATAGCTGGGCAAACTGAGGCTCACTGGTGAGGGAGCTTGCCTGGGATTGCCTGTTTACTAGGAGTAGACTGGGATTTGCACACAGGATTTCCTATCCCATCTGCTCTGTGTGGCTGTACCCATTGTGAATTACTTTGCTGAGATCTAGAGATGCAAATATTACCTCATTTTCCTTAGTTACAGGAGAGCATTTCTGACCTCAAAGAGCAAAATATTATAGTAGAAATGCATTCTCTTCCTCCTTTTCCTGGAGAACCGCAGGCAAGAGTGTGGATACTTCACTCCTCTCTAGGGATAGGACTTAACACCATCACCTTCCCTTTGACCTCTCTTAGAGTAGATGTAAAAATAATGTTTGAAAAGGACTTCCTGGATCTTCTGGGCAATTTGAGTAGTTGGGTCCTGAAGGTGAGGAACTAGGCACAAAGAAAACAGATTTTTAAGATGCTGGTAAAAAGTTGTTTACCTAAACTCTTGGTAATAAAGTCACACACACACACACACACACACACACACACACACACACAAAACCAGAGTTAGAGAGCCTTGCTTTTTAGGACATGCTACAAAGAGTTCATATTTTATAATAAATTACTATGAAGTTTAGGGATGCCTGGGTGGCTCAGTGGTTGAGCATCTGCCTGAGCATCTGCCTTCTGCTCAGAGGGTGATCCCCGGGTCCTGGGATTGAGTCCCATGTCAGGCTCCCCACAGGGAGCCTGCTTCTCCCTCTGCCTGTGTCTCTGCCTTTCTCTCTGTCTCTCAAGAATAAATAAATAAAAATAAAATATTTTAAAAATTACTATGGAGTTTAGAAAGGACAGAAAAACAAATAAATGATACAGGGAACTACTGCTGCTCAAACCACAACTGGTATCTAGCTTGTTGGTAGGCAAGAAAGTGTGTTTGGCATAGTTAGGATCCATGAGGGGCAGAAGCCCAGGGGGAAGTAAGCCATCCTGAGGAAGTATCAGCTGCCACATTTCTCTCTCATTGAGGGACTGATCTTTGGTGTATCCCTGAATCTTCTAGGAGGAGTCCTGTTAACTATTAAGAAGTAATGAAAACAGGTACCATTGCTTCATGAGAGCTTCATGAGAGCTTCATGATTCTCAACTATAATTAATAACAGATGGTTTGCAATGAAACAATGCACTAACAGTATGTATAGCTTAAAAAACAAGGACCAGGCACCTGGTGGGGCTCAATCGGTTAAGTGTCTTCCTTCAGCTCAGGTCATGATCCCAGAGGCCTGGGATCAAGTCCCTGCATGGGGCTCCCTGCTCAGTGGGGAGTCTGCTTCTCCATTTCTCTTTCCCTCTGCCTTTCCCCCTGCTCGTTCTCACTCTCTCTCTCAAAAAAATAAAATCTTAAAAAAAAAATCAGGGGCACCTGGGTGGCTCAATAAGTTAGGCACCTGCATTCAGCCAAGATCATGATCCCAGAGTCCCAGGATGGAGCCCTACACAGGCTGCCTGCTAGGCCCTCTGCCCCTCCTTCTCATTCTCATGGTCATTCTGTCTCTCATACTCTCCCAAATAAATAAATAAAATCCAAAAAAAAAAAAAAAAAGAAAAGAAAGAAAATATTTTTAAAAACAAAACAAAAGAACAAGGACAGCTAGTTATCCCCTTTCATAAAGAGAGTCAAGGTCAGTGCATGAAACAAAAGATAGTAGTGAGGAAATGTTGCCTATTTGCTTCCCCAGCAAATGTACCCATTACCTACATTAATAGAGGCCTTTTCTCTGTGAGGAAGTTCATTTAGTATCTTTCTTCCAAAACAGAGTCACTTAAGATAAATGAACTTACAACACAATTGATTGAGGCAAACCCCAACACACTAATTCAGTCTTTCTGGAATGCTAATATACTCCAGTGAAGAATTAGGGAATTAGATGAAACTTTTATCTCTTTTTCTGCAAAGGAACTGCTCAACTCAAAATTAATTGCTAAGGGAAATGGTTCTACATTATTTCCCATAAACCTACCTTGGGGACTGAAGGACTGTGGGTAGTGGGGAACCCCAGACATGGAATCTATGTCCTAGGGCACTGCTAACACAGTGCATAATTTTCAGCAACTCCCAAGTGACTTTTTCTGACATCCATTCCATGTAAAACAATGGAAACCTATTTCCATGCTTATTTGTGTTTCCCGGGAGCCCTTAAATGCCATGGTGAAGATGAAAGGACTAGACCCTTTTTCTTACTCCCTTTAATGATTATTCATAATTTTCTAAAATCATTTCATGGAGCAATGCCACCTGAAGATGAATTTTAGGTCTATTTGTCTATTTATTCATTTGGTCATTCATTCATTCCACAAATATTTATTAACTACATCTTAGCAGAGATCTAGGGACTAACGAGCATAAAAAATGAGTAAGCTTCAGTCATCATCCTCAAGGAACTAAACATTTTGTAGAGGAGTAAGACACGTATGCAGATAGCTGTATATAAGAACAATATAATAAATGCTTTAAAAAGGTTCAGATAAAATCCCGTGGGAGGTTCACATCCAGTCAGAAAGAATAAGGAAAGCATCGTGAAGATGATATCATTCGACTCCAGGGATAGAGCGGTTACAGGATCTCAACAGAGGCAACTGGAGGAAGCATCCGTTCAGACCCAGGAAACCACACAAACAAAAGCAAGGCATGTTCTGAGAAGAGCAAGTAGACCAGTTTGGCCAAAGCATAGGAGGGAATTGTGGAGAGAGGCACAGTTCAGGATATATGCTGGGGGATCTCAAACACTGGGTTAGAGAATTACATTTTAGTTTCATGGGCAGTGGGAAGCCATTGAAAGTTCTCAAGCAGAGAAGTGATGTAGGCAGATCTTTAGTTTGGGAAGATTTGTTTGCTGTGGTATGTGAGGTGGGTTGCATGCAAGGAGAGCCCAGAAGACTAAGGAGAGCTACTGAAGTATTTCTGGTGCAAAGGGCTGAGGACTGAGATTAGGATGATGGCAGTGAAAATGCAAACGGAGGTTGAGCTTCAGAAACACTAGAGGCAGTTTGGCAACAGATTGAATAGGGGTGGAGACACACACACACACACACACACACACACACCAGCTGGCAAAATGGCGACACTCCTAAGAGAAACTGGGAGCATGCACTTGCACACTTTCACTGACGTGCTGGGGCAAGGGGATGGTAGGATTAAGAGTAATCTTTTTAAAAGGCAGCTCAGATCTCATTGCTCCCCTGCTGAATAATATCCAAATGGCCCTCCACTGTATTTAGAATAAAATCCAAACTCCTTGCCACAGCCCAGTGTAAGTTCCACGTGAACTGGCTCCTGAGCTGCTCCAACCTTATCTCTTGGCACTCTCCTCTGCTTCAGCTATAGTTCCATTGGCCACCTTGCCATCCCTCAGATGCACCAAGTTCATTTCTGCCTCAGGGCCTTTGCTTTTACTGTGCCCTCTGCCCACAACACTCTGCCCTCAGATCCTCACCTGACTGGCCCTTTCTTGGCAGTCAGGTCTCAGCTTAAATGTCATCTCCTCATAGAGGCCTTTCCTACCCAATCAATTATCATGCCCTTTGCCTACAGCCACCCTTTATCACATCATCCTGCTTTTTATTCTTCACAGCACTTCCCATAATCTGAAGTGATCTTATTTATTTGTTCCCTTTGTGTATGTCTGTTCCATTCTACCAAAAGCAAGCTCTAAGAGTGTGTCTTGTTCACAACTGTAGTCTGACTATTAGAACCACGCCAAGCACATATGAGGTGTTTCATGAGTAGTTGTCAAGCAAATAAATGAATGAGTGAATACGAATTCTTTTGGGGGGAATGTTAGCTTTTTATGCAGGTGTCACATTCAGGTAGAGATGGGCAACAAGGACTTGGGTATGTGGGGTTAGAGGCTGAGAGAGGGCAATGTATTACATTTGTCTTACAGGAGATGAAAAGTCAGGACAAGTCACTTCCTGGGCCATTTTGAGGAAAGGTATTTTTTCACTGCTTCTGCCTCAATCACTGATTTTTTTTTTAAGATTTTATTTTTATTTATTCATGAGAGACACAGAGAGGCAGAGACATAGTCAGAGGGAGAAGCAGGCTCCCTGCAGGGATCCTGATGCAGGACTCAATCCCAGGACCCCAGGACCCCAGGATCATGCCCTGAGCCGAAGGCAGCTGTTCGACCAGTGATCCCTCGATCACTGATCTTAACTTCTAGTCTCCAACTTAACCTACAATGTTCCAATGAGTGTCTTTTGTCCTCCAGGACTGTCTACTTGGCAGACTTCAGCAAAAAAAGCTACCTTGTCTGAAGTAGTTTTTTAAATTCCTGCTTCAGAATTGCTCACAGAGTCTGCAGCACCTTAATAATATTGTGAAATATTAATAAGTACTATTCACTAAGCACTTGTGCCAGGCACTATACTAAGTATTTTCAGAAATTGTCTCACCAAATCCACCTTAAAACCTTATAAAGTAGGTAAAAAGATTCCCCAGTTTTGTGGTGAGAAACTGAGACCCAGTAACATTAAATCCCGTGAGCAACGTCAGATCTGAGGTTCCAGTGCTGTCTGAGGGACTCTGAAGCCTGCATGCTTAACTGCTGGTCAGTGTCTGCGGTGAGAGAGAGAGCTTGTGGGAGTGAGGGAAGGGGGTGGGAATCTTTCTTTCTTCAACATGAATGTGACTTTGGGAAACATCCAGGAGCTGTAGAACAGAATCCTGGTTATGCCACTTGATAGATGTGTGATCTCAGATGGGAAACTTTCTCAGTAATAAAATGCTGCTGCAAATGCTCCTCATAGAATTGTGTTGCCAGCTATAATCTGTAAAATGCCTGGCACACAGTGGGACTTCATTTTGTACTCCTTTCTTTCTCTTATCAGAGAACTAACTCTTGATTCGTTCAGGATTTGATCATCTAGTTGGTGGAAGAGCGAGTCCCTTGCTTTTCCTCAACTTTCTTATTCTTATCCTGTTATATAATTTGTTTCCACTTCTGTGATGAAGTTGGGCAAGAGGAAGGATTGGAGGTTGTACTGTGTGAGAAAGGAACTAGAGGAAATGCAGTCTGAAGTGATTGCTTCAGATTCCTACTTCATTTTTGTTTTAAGCCTGTGATCTGGGGCAAGCACCCAGGTCTCAATTTCCTCATCTGTAAAATGAAATAATATTATTTCAGAAGAAATATTTTTGTAGAAGACAAAATAATACTTGTCTTCTACATCGCAGGGTTGTTGTGAGGATCAAATTATAGCCTGAAAGAAATTTGGAGAACACAAAGTTATATACAATTGTAAGGTGTTCTTATCATTGCCATCATTACAAAATGAGAGTCCATCCTTCTTTTTAGAAGTTCTAAAGCAATAATCGTGCTCTGTTTGTAAATTGCCCAAATTAAACTTGTGCCTTTCTTTATTCTTCAATTGAAACAATTCCCAAACTACTCCCTTAATCTTTTATCTTACTTAAAGTTCTGGCTTAAAATGAGGTGGTATCTGCCCTATTCCATCCATATGGTAGCCAATATCTACATGTGATCATTCATATTTAAATTAATTAAAATTAAGTGAAATTTAAAATTCAGTACTTCAGGGGCACCTGGGTGGCTCAGTCAGTTAAGCATCTGCCTTCAGTTCTGGTCATGATCCCAGGGACCTGGGATTGAGCTTGAGCCCGCCTGGGGCTCCCTGCTCAGTGGGAAGTCTATTTCTCCTCCTGCCCCTGCCTTTCCCCTTGCTTGTGCTCTCTCTTGTTTTCTCACTGTCTCTGTCTCAAGTAAATAAATGAAATCTTAAAAATAAATTAAAAAAATAAAATTCAGGTCTTCAACTGCACTGGCCTCATTTCAAGTACTCAGTAGCTATATGTAGCTAATGGCCACCATATTGGACAGTGCAAATAGAGAACATTTCCATTTTGCAGGAAGTTCTAATGCACAGCACCATGGCTGATTTCCCTGAGTTCCATTTTTCCATGCTTTCTCTTAATGCTATAGGCATGATGAAACCAAGCTAGCTGTTCTTCAGATGAGGACATTGAAACCCAATGTTCTTGCCAATGCCTATATGATAGAATATCAAGAATTATAAGAATGTTTGCATCATCTATTCCAACTTCCTAATTTTACATATGAGAAAATTTAAGCCCAAAGAGAGTGAGATCACTTGCTTGAGCCCATACAACTCTTTAATGGATTTCCACTGCTTTTCTCACAGTGGAACTGTGGATTCAAGAGTAATAGAGTAGGCTGATATTCCTTTTGCAGGGCTGCTAATACCATCCATCTCAGCAGAAAATATGCCTGAGACAGAATTTACAAGTAGCTTGCTATTGTGATTTGGCATCCTTTTCCTGCCTGGCCAAGTGTTGCAGGTGAGCCCCCACTCTGTCATTGTGAAGGTGTGTTGGAAGCTAGCGAACACGTCCTTCCATGCTGCCTCTAAGTTACAAGTGTCCTAGAAAATGGTTGCTTTGAGAACCAGAGTATTCCATGTTTCATAATTTGAATAAATTTCCCAGATCAGCTCAAATTCCCTGAGATTGGCTTCACTTCATCTTTGCACTTATTTAAATCATGAAATATTGATCTTTAAGCAAACTGCTAGGGAATTTAGAATGGGGATGGTTATTCCCCAGAGGTATATGCAATATAGATGTAAAATGCTAAATAGCATGTGGTACATAGTAGGTGACCAATAGATGTTTGATTCCATCCCTCCAGCTTCACCTATTTCCACTCCCATCCTCACCCCAGCAACCAGCCCTTTCCTAGGTAACTGACACAACACTTGCAATTCCCAAGTTGCTAGAACTCCAAACTACTGTTTTTCAAAAATCTTATCCCCTCTGATTAATCTTCAGTGAGCGCCTACAATCAAGGGCCCAGTGTATTCACAGTTTGTAAAGGTATGGGGGGGGGGGAGCATATATTTTTTAAATTTACCATCAAAACAAAGGATCTAGTTGGTTTCAAGCATTTCTAGAGACAACAGGGTGCATTTGAAGTAGGAAGTGTGCCAGAAATTTTGCACTGTGTGGTTGCTCTACCCTTCCATATATGTATGTAGATTAAATAGCATCATCAGTAAGTTTAGGAGGAGAATTCTACTCTAGCCTGCTTTTCACAATCATAGATAGCTTATTTCCAAAATATTCTAATTGTATTGACATTTCACACATTGATGTATGCCTAAGGGAAATCCAGGAGGGAAAAACAAAATGGAACCCATTCATTTATTTTTGAGTCAAGTAAAAGCAAAGAGAAAATACTTCATTTTTAAACACCAGATAAAAAAATAAATAAATAAACACCAGATATGCTCAACAATTAATGATACAACAATCAATATTTTCTTAAAGCATCAAACTTGGAGTGTAACTGATCCTCAGTTGGGAATAAAGCCTAACTCTGTTAGAGGGAAATATGGGTGGAAATAATGAGACCATAAGAAGTGAAAGCCTAAATCCGTTCTCCTCCTAGGACTCCCACCTCCACTCCAATGTCAGGAACCTATCTCTCCTTCCTCCCAATGCTGAGATCTACTTTGAAGGTGGCATTGCTAGTGACCCATCAGGTCTGACTGCCTTTCCACTCTGCTCCTGGCTATCTATCTCAAATTGTGCTACGTTTCAGCTCTAATACTTGTACTTTCAAATTGCATGCAAACTGCTCTGCCACTCCCTTGCACACACAAACACCAGCAAACTCCTTGACAAAGCAAGCTACATTCTCTTAAGAATGGAAGCCCTAGCATATCAAGCGTTAGATATGCTAATGATCCCACCTACCTCTGTAGCCAAAGCCTTATCTTTTTAGAACCCAAACTATTGTCTCATCCCAAGAGAGTTGTAGTCATGTTGCTTTTCCCCAACATGGCTCTGTCATAGGATTGAAATGTCTTAGGGCAAAACTGTGGTCAAATGATCTCATAAGAGATGTAATTCCACAGCTCTGACTTTAAAACCTGACAGAGCAAATTCTTCGTTACAAATGCCCTATTGACCCACACAACACAGAATGCTGGACTTTGTGGCACTGCGAAGTTTCAGAGTTGTGACAAGCCACAAAATACCATTTGGTCCAACTTCTAACAATGCTTAAATGCCTTTTCTCATTAAATTTTGTACCTGGGCAATGCTGAACCAGAAAGATTGTTGAGGGGAAAAAAGCAAAACCAAACAAGATTCTTAGTCATTTCACATGGATCCAAAGAGAACAAATATTAATAGTTTGTGATTTCTTATACTCCTACCTGAGGGAGAGGCTTGTACTTTTTTTTTTTTTTTTTTCAAATATAGAAAGAGCTCAGATGGAAAAGGAGGGCAAATTCAAGAGACTTGTTAGCAGTCTCTTATCTGCAACCCTCTTTCCCACAGATCTTCCCAGAAGATATGGTAAATGACATTAATTAGACTTGAGGACATCTTTGAAGAAAGACCTCCTTCTGTCTAGGCCCAGAGCAGAGGGCAGTCCAAGAAAAGAGGCATTTCTTTATGTGTATTATTGTATATGTGCTTACGTCTTCCTCATGGCTTTCTTTCTTTTATTTTTAATTTTTGTTTCTTTATTTTTAAGTAATCTCTACACCCATCGTGCGGCTTGAACTCACAACCCTGAGATGAAGAGTTGCACGCTCTACCGACTGAGCCAGCAAGGTGCTGCACCCATCGCATGGCTTTCTTCTTCAACTGTCTCATCTCCCTCACCATTCTCATCATTCATTTATTTATCCAGTCATTCCCTGAGTACCCACCACTGTGTCAGGTGCTAAGGATCCCTCTCTAGAAATCATAAAATAAATGCCTTCCCTTCTGGCAGTGTACTGTGTTGTATAGCAATGAATAAACAGTCCAGTCTAAAGTGGCAAAAATTATTAATAGGAGCCTAGAGGAGGGAATGTGACTACTGGGCAGCTGGAGGAAGCAAGGGAAGGAGAAAAGTCTTATTATTTTTTTAAGATTGTATTCATTCGTTTGTGAGAGATGCACAGAGAAACGCAGAGACATAGGCAGAGCAAGAAGCAGACTCCTCTTGGTGAGCCTGATGTGGGACTCGATCCCAGGACCACAGGATCACAACCTGAGCCAAAGGCAGACGCTCAACCACTAAGCCACCTAGGCACCCCTGGAGAAAACTCTTAGATGGAGCTTTACAGGTCTAGAAGAATCTTTTGGGTGAACAACTGGGGAAGAGAGGCAAGCAGAGGAAAGGCACCTCGTAGGAGGGAACAGAAAGTTCAAGGTCATGGAACCATTTGAGAACCAAGTCTTCATAGTGAATAATGATTTTCTTGAAAAGGATTCTTTTCGGAGAAAGTAGAAGGACATGAACACAGGGTTAGTGGAGGAAAGATCTGTCCCATGACAAGGAATTTGAACTTTATCTGACAATACTTTGGAATAGGGCAAGACTGGGGGCAGAGACATTAACCAATCGACTGTCACAGGGAAGCAGGAAGGAGGTGGTGAGGGCTATTGGAAGGGGGAATGAGGAGAAAGGGGACATGTTGAAAACATTAGAGATAGAGTCTGCAAGGTAGTGTGGGAGTGAGGTGTGGAAAGTCTAGGATGACACTGGTTTCCTATTTAGGCATGTGGGTATTAAGGTGCTATTTTCTGAACAAAAAGAAAACAGAAGTTAGGAAAGGAGGCTCAGCCACAGGAGGCTAGTTTTGTTTCTGTTGAATCTAAAGACTACGGGACATCCTGATGGCAATATCTAATGGAGCTTGTGGTTGGAAAAGTCTGGCTAGAACTCAGCTCATTTGTGCAAACATTTATGGTGTGCTTTCTGTGTGCCAGCTGTTGTGTTCCACAGGATGCCTGAGCTAGAGATGTGGGTCAGAACCATGTGTTTGTAAGTGGCAATTGAAACTATGGACAATCACCTAGGAAGAGCACACTGAATAAAATGATAGGTCTAGGGATGGAACTCTGGGATCCCCAATCCTTGATGAAAAGGTAGAGGCTAAAGCTAAAAAAGAAAGTAGTGAGTGAGAGAAGTAGAGGGGTGATATCAGAGATGCCACAGTCAGGGAGAGAACCGGAAGAGGCCCTGGGGAGCTGACAGTGCAAATCCTGCAGACTCAGGCAAGGTATAGGCTGGCAAGTGCTTCTTCCATTTGACATTTTGAAGCCATTTGTGACCTAGGTGGAAGCAGCTGATCTGAAGTAGGAAAGGTGGGAGATTTGCATCCTCATCTTCTTTGGGGCAGGGGTTGTGTTTTCAAATTCTTATTCCACCTTTTGCTTCTCTTCGTCATCCTATTCCTTTGCCCATCCCTGCTCCTTCATACAGCATTATTATTTTTTTTTAAATTTATTTATTTATGATAGTCACAGAGAGAGAGAGGCAGAGACACAGGCAGAGGGAGAAGCAGGCTCCATGCACCGGGAGCCCGATGTGGGATTCGATCCCAGGTCTCCAGGATCGCGCCCTGGGCTAAAGGCAGGCGCCAAACCGCTGCACCACCCAGGGATCCCCATACAGCATTATTGATTGATTGCTATCCTGAATTCCAAACACAGTTTCAACTACCCATAGACATCTCTTTTTTTTTTTTTTTTCCCATAGACATCTCAACCTTGATCTTCCACCTTGAGCAAAATAAAACACATTCACTTTCATCTAAAAAGCCTGAGTCTCCTCCGGTATTCCTTTTCCTAATTAACTCATACCACCTTTCATCCAGTACCTGAAGCCAGAAACCTTGGACTCACTGAATTCTTTCCCTCACCTTCTACACCCAAATGGTCATGAGGATCTATTGACTTCACCTCAAAAATGTCTTCAAATTCAGCATTTTCTTTCTCCGCCTGGTACTGTGTATGTACTTCTTTTAGGATTTATTTCATTCCATCATAGTTTTGTGTATGTACATACTTCCCCCTTTAAATCCTGAGATCCTTGGGTGCCTGGGTGGCTCAGCATTTGAGTGTCTGCCTTTGATGCAGGTCGTGATCCCAGGGTCCGTGGATCGAGTGCTACATGAGGCTCCCCACAGGGAGCTTGCTTCTCCCTCTGCCTATGTTTCTGCCTCTCTGTGTGTCTCTCATGAATAAATAAATAAAATCTTAAAAAAATAAATCCCGAGATCCTTGATAATAAGGTTGTTTTCCTTTATTTAATCTTATGACTCTGCCCCTAGTACAGTGCCTGGCACCTGGCTGATGCTCAACGCATATAAGCATCACTGAATGAATGAATGAACAAGATCTTTCCAGACGTGACATTTGCCTTCCTATCTAGAAGCTTATGGAACCATTTTTGTGTCTGTAGTTCTGACCTTTCTGCTCTCTGGTCTGCCTGCCAACCTACCTCCTTCATTTTAGCTCTAGTTGGATGACACATGATTTTGAGGAAGAACAGATGCATGAAATCAACCAGTTATGAATTTGCCCCTCTCCACTCCTCCAATAGAGGAAAACATTTCTCAGATAAGAAAAATGATAGATCATCCAGTCTTTAGGGGTGGAGATGTGGATAATTACCAGAGTAATCACTCCTTCATTGCAGGACTACTAATTTCTGAAAGCTATGTCTCATTCAGAATAGGAACCAGTGTCAGTGGAACAAATGAATAAATGAATGAGCAAAAGTTTGAATGCAGAAGAGAAATGTGAATCAGACATCCAACTTCAAAATTTTTTTAAAGATTGGTTGATTTTGAAAGAGAGAGAGTGAGTGGTGGGGAGGGGCAGAGGAAGAGGGAAAGAGAGAACCTCAAGCAGACTCAACATGGGGGACTTGATCTCACAACTCTGAGATCATGACTTGAGCTGAAATCAAGAGTTGGATGCTTAACCAACTGAGCCACCCACGTGCACACCCTAGACTTCCAACTTTGAAGAAGAACCGCTTTCATACCTCCAGGAAAGATTAGCTTTAAGGAAGACCCATTTTAAATTTGAGCATTATGGTGAAGTGAAGTTCTTGCTAGAGACAGTGTAGCCTTTCAGCCCCCCAGTTGTGCCATCATATTCTTTTTTTAACAGATACTTGACATGATAGTGGATAATAGTTTCAGGACAAGCATATTCCATAAAGGGGATTGGGTATTGTGTATACACTGTGTATTGGCATACACAGTCCCCAGTTGGCCCCATTTGGGGTTTGTCCTGGCCAGATGGGGTACAAGGACAGGACATAGACTCCCTAACAACTGCCTCAGGTGACTTCCTAGTACCTCTGTCCTTTGCAGGAGTCAGTCTTGGATTTCTCAGAGTCTCCTATTCACGGGGCCATTTCTGATGCATACAAATGGGAGGCCTTGTTTTTTGGCAGCTTCATTGACTTTCCCCCCCTAAAGCAACAAATGTAAAATGTTTTTGTTTTTCTTTTGCCTGAGAGGAGGAAAGCTGGTATGTTTTCTCAGGCAACTATCCCAACATGCTGTCTTCAGAGGAGCGTAGTTGTGTAAACTTTCTGGGCCACAATTTTCTCATTTGTCACGTGAAAGTGGTTGGTTGACTTACCCACATTCTTCCTTAGACTGCTATGCTATGATCTGGGGGTTCATAATATTTCCCTCACCACTCTCACCTCTCAGTCTGACATGCCCTAGCAGCACAGGAAACTGAGTTATCTCAGCTGTGTTACGGAAACAAAACTGATATATTGAGACTCTGTATTAACACAAAAGACAAAATGAGAACCAGGAGAATGGCACAATGATCCTTCTTATAAAAGGTTTCTTCATTTTGTGAAAACATTTATTTATTCATTAATATATGTATTCATTTTTCATCCTCTTAAGTTAATTGCTTGTTAGGTTTTTTTTTCATTGTTGTTGTTGTTGTTTTATGTAAGCTCCACACCCAACATGAGGCTCAAACTCACAATCCTGACATCAGTAGTCGGATGCTCCATTGCCTCAGCCAGCCAGGTGCCCCATGCACCTGTTAGTTTTTAAGGCCTGTGCTAAGAGGCTGCTTCCTGCTCTGTTTCAGGATTCCTCATAAGTTGCTCCTCTAATATGTCACACTGGGGTTCCCTGGGACCAAGCACCTTTCCCTGAGTCCCTCACTTGTTAGGTCTGCCCATGCTCTGAGTCATTGGTAAGGAACTCTGAGCTATGGTAAGGAACCATGGTAAGGAACCATGATGTAACACATGAGGAAGGAACCCTTAGCTCCTATAGGTGTTCATCCATATAAATCCATCTCCAGCAAAGTAAAGGATGGAGGCAGGGAATACCACAGGTGTGTTATTTGCATCTTAGGTCCAAAGCTCTCGGGCCATCCTGCCCGATGAGCCACCAGAAACAGTCCCTGGCAGAGGCAGATCAGTACTCCATCTCAGGGAAGCTGCCAGCGCATCTCCTATCTACCACCCTGTATACATGGGGCCCACCCAGGTGCCCCTGCATCACAAACGTTGCTAAGCATATCCCACAACTAGAGACAATTACTGGGTGAGAGGTAATAACTCACTGTTATGTGACATCTGCAGTGTGCGATCAGTTGTGGTGCTCGTTATCTCCTTACCATTCTGAGGTGAAGAGGATTGCTCATATTATCCCCATTTTATGTAGGAAGAAAGTGAGGCTGCTGGTCCGAGACTTCAGTGTTCTGATTCCAAATCCAGTATTCCTTCTTTCTCCTTGTGCTTTCTGACTGGCCATCACTGACACTCCCACCCTGCAGGCGAGGGACCAACTTGACACCTCCCCTGCTCAGAGTATTTTAGGCAGGCAAGGGTGGTTCAGGATTTACCAGTCTCCCAAGAATTAGCTGCAGACAGAGATCCTCTTTCCATCAATGCCAGGCCTCTGGGTTGGGAGGAGCTCAGTGATCTGGACATTGGGGCAGGGTTCACCCCCAGCCCCACCCCGGGTGACACTGAGGTCCTTGGTTCCTCCTCCACAGGTAAAAAAGCACCCTTTTCCCAGAGAGACCCTGGAGTGATGGGAATCAGAGCCAGGGACTGCCTTGCCCACAGGGTAAGGCTGTAGGAACCCTCTAGACAGGAGTAGAAGAAGAGTCCAAGCTGCAGCAGGTTACCTTCTGAGAACATGCCACAGGTGGAATGCTCCAAAGGCAAGAGACCTTCACATATCTGAAGAGGTGTACAAACTTCCTTAGTTTTGCCCCTAGGTGCCTGCACTGAAACTCAGTACTCTATTCATTGGCTTAGTAGACATTTATTAAACATCTATTATATGCTAGGCCCTATTTAAGTACTAGAGATGAAACCACACAAGACAAGTAGGTCTTCCTAGAGTTCACATTCCAGTGGGGCATAGGCCAGAGGCTAGATTGAGACCAGACTTTTGCTGCAAAGGCTCCTAAGAGTCAGGTGACAGATGTGTTTCCATCCTAGCTTTTTCTAGCATCAATAGAAATCATTTCCAGGATAGGCTGTAGCTCAGATGGCTCAGGAAATTCTTGACCTGAGCTGACCATAGGTGACCAGCCAGTATTGCTTTGTGACCTCATTAACACTTCTCTAGAAGGAAAGGTGTACAGGTTGAAGATTTCAGTCCTCTGTAATACTTAAGAACAGAGGTTTGGGCTTTGTCTATTGGTTTTTGTTTTCCCCGAAAAAGCATTCCAGCAAAGAATATCTGTGTTGTGTATATGTACCCACATATTTGTGGAGTCTTTTATTAGACTGTATAGATAAGAGAGGACCAGAGAAGCCCTAGAATGTTTTTCTCAGAGGAAAAAAAAAAAAAAAAACAAGTGCTAGAGCCCAGAGAAGATAATATAAAGATTTTCCACAAATAGGTTGAAGTTAGTTCCATTGTTGTGAAAAGAGTTAAAATATATAATTCTGATAGGGAAAAATGTTTGTCACAATATAGGAATTCTAAGGCATATAGTTTAATGAATATAAGTTTGTCAGGGTGTTGGTGTCAGGGGGGCATCTTATTCTCCCTAGGATGAAGCATATATTAGACATGCAATAGAGGGTGCCTGACTGGCTCATTTGATAGAACATGCGACTCTGGATCTCCGGGTCATGAGTTCAAGCCCCACCTTGGGTGTGGGGCCTACTTAAAAAAAAAAGAGAGAGAGAGAAAAGATTCACTCTTTGTAGGGGCACCTGGCTGGCTCAATTGGTAGAACGTGTGACTCTTTATCTTGGGGTTGTAAGTTCAAGCTCCACATTGGGTGTAGAGATTGCTTGATAAAATCTGAAAAAGAATAAAAGACCTCTTAGTTGAGGGTTGCTAGGTAAGAACAAGGTTGAGGCATTCACCCACAGGACAGAACCAGAGGTTCTTAGCCAGAAAGGACCCTGGAGATGTCAAGTGGAAGGGAGAATAAGGCAATTCAATGTAATATATATTAAGAGGGTAGGCTATGGAATGAGTCCTGGGTTCAATTCCTGACCTTGCCCTTTTATAACAGTGAGGGTTTTTGTTTTTTTTGGTTTTGGAAAATTATTTATTTCAATCTGTTTCCTCATCTCTAAAATTGGGGAATATTACTTAAAGATTATGTCCAAAAATTCATGTAACCTGGCTCAGTACTAGAGTGAATGGCATTTTCCAGGCTGGAGAAGTGACTTGCTCAAGTCACACAGCTAGTTAGACAAACTGGAAAATAATGAGGATCCCCAACTTCCTGTCATGCGCTTTCTTCTACTACCACTGCACCAGGCCAGAAAAGAGAAGCAGGACAGGTAAAATGTAGGCTTAGTTGAGAAGTGAGTAGTATTATGGTGCCTTGAAGGCAAAAAAAGAAGTCCCTGTTACTTAGTGAGGGCAGCTATGTGTCAACCACTATCCTGCATTCCAGATAATTCTTACTAATCTTCACAGAGACACTACACAGCACTGTTATTATCCCTGTGCTAGGGATGCAGCTCTGAAGTGTAGGTGTAATAAATAATCTCCCCAAACCCATATCTGTCTGACCAACCTCCAAACCTGTGACTTACTCTTAGCCATAAAGGCTGTGGTAAGAATACCGAGATGCAGGAAACAAGTCAAGGTGAGCGGGCTCTATGAGGCTGCTGAGGGATCCCCCGCTTCCTGCTGTCACTGCTTTTGGTGGCTGCCCTTCTTGAGATTGTGATTGTCATTTGTGGAAAGACACGGTGGATTTGAGTGGACACTGTTTTTACATTATTTGTTCAACTGTGTAGGAGAATCTGTGTAGACAAATGAAGATCCTGCTGCCATCTGGGACCAGAATTCCAGGGGAACAAGCCGGCTGTGCACCTTGATGGCAGGGGATGGCGTTTTATTTCCAGTGTGAAATGCCAAATAGTCCAGGAATGATAAAATCACCCTCGTTTTTCTTATGAACTCCTAGAAGTCATCTTTGTTGGTATAAATGAGATCATTTAGCCTAATTAGTTCCAAGCTTAATTAGCAGTAATTATCCCAACATGGGAGTAATATCCAAGCAGGAAGTGCCGAGTCCTCGATTAGATAGATCTCTAATTGGTGTTACAATATTGTAATTAAAGCGTGTTTGTACGCCTCTGCCGCAGCACACGATTTGTTTCATGTCTGATTAAACAGGGAGACCCAGCAGCCTTTGAGGGGGCCAGGATTTCAGATCTGACTTATAGAACATGTTAACCCTGTGACAAAAAATATGAGGGGGCGGTGGGGAGGATTGCCTTCATGGTCATGGTGAGTGTGCAGCCTTGAGCCTGCTCAAGGCTGTGTGCTTGATCTACTCACCCCTACTGCTGCCACAGTGTGTGTGTGGAGGAACTGGAGCATTTAGCACAAGGGCCGTTTTGTAAGCTTCACACTTTTGAGGCTGCCTCATAGGTTACCCGGAAAAGACTCTCCAAAACAACCAGGCAATAATAGCTATCATTTATTGAGCATTTACTATGTGCCAGATACTGCACTAAATGCTTTCAATATCAAAATTTATTCAGTCTTCAGAGAAAACCTCTGAGATTACTAATCCCTGTTTTACATACAAAGGCCTGAAGGTGAGGGAGTTGCTTCAGCAAGCTAACTGCAAGGCCACCCTCCCAGGTCCCATCTCAACCATCAGTCTCCCTCCAGAAGGTCACCTCCGACCCTGAGACCAGGTACCCTCCCCCCCAGAACTCCTCCTAGTTTCCCCTCTATAGCTGTATTATAGTTTTATGCTCCATCTGCCCCTGCTCTATGCCAGTACTCCAAACCTAGCGAAGAGCCAGCAGAGGACAGGTGTGTAACAAACAGGCATTAAATACATTATCAGAATAATAAGTTGGGTGATCAGAACTCAGCTCTGTGTGCTGTTTAAAATCCCAGAGTTAAGTTTCTAGGTAGTACACATACAGTGAACATGTATTTTGGTGAGGGATAGAAGAATATATTTTCTTTCTTTTTTCTTTAAGATTTTATTTATTTATTTGAGAGACAGGGTAAGCAAGAGAGAGAGAGAGAGAGAGAGAGCACATGAGCAAGGAGAGGGGCAGAGAGAGAGGGAGAAGCAGACTCCGTGCTGACTGGGGAGCCAGAGGTGGGGCTTGATCCTAGGACCCCAAGATTATGCCCTGAACTGAAATCAGACACTTAAGTGCCACCCAGGCACCCTGAGAATAGATTCTTTCCTCTCATTTCAAAGTGCTTTCTTACAATTTTGCAATAGATCCCTTAACCATTCACATATTAATCTATTCAATGCTTCATCTTATATTACAATGTAGAGATTTTTGTCTATATTCAAAAAATTAATAATTAGATCTATTAAGCACAAGAGAATTTGAATAAACCAGATAGAATTTATGTGTATTTGGGACACCTGGGTGGCTCAGTGGTTGAGCATCTGCCTTTGGCTCAGGTTGTGATCTTGGGGTCCTGGGATTGAGTCCCATATCAGGCTCCCCACAGGGAGCCTGCTTCTCCCCCTGCCTATCTCTTCCTCTCTGTGTCTCTCATGAATAAGTAAATAAAATATTTTTAAAAAATAATTTATGTGCATTTATACATCATTGGATTCTGCAAAATTTTAAAGATGTGATTAGCATTTTCAGAATCTGAAATTTAGTGGTTCCCAGCTATGGTTTTGGTGCATCCCAAGAATGTCTGGTTATTTCAAATTGTGATCAAAATTCTCAGAAATTATTATTTAATTCTGTATAATTAATATACAGTGTTATATTAGTACAATATAGTAATTCAACAATTCTATGCATTACTCAGTGCTCACCACAACAAATCAACTTCTTAATCCCCATCACTTATTTCATCCATCCCCCTTCCCATCTCCCCTCTGGTAAACTATCAGTTTGTTCTCTATGGTTAAGTCTGTTTTTTGTTTTTTGTTTTGTTTTGTTTTGGTCTCTTTTTTCTTCATTTGTTTTGGTTCTTATATTACATATATGACTAAATCATATGGTATTTGTCTTTCTCTGACTTAATTCACTTAGCATTATGCTCTCTAGCTCCATCTATGTCATTGCAAATGACAAGATTTTATTCTTTTTTATGACTGGATAATATTCCATTGTATATATACACTACATCTTCTTTATCCATTCATCTATTGATGGACACTTGGGTTGCATCCATATCTTGGTTAGTGTAAATAATACTGCAATAAACACAGGGGTGCATTTTCTTTTTGAATTAGTGTTTTCATATTATTTAGGTGAATACCCAGGAGTGGAATTACTGGATCATATGGTAATTCTATTTTTTATTTCTGAGGAATCTCCATACTGTTTTCCACAGCAGCTGCACCAATTTACATTCCCACCAACAGTGCATGAGGTTTCCTTTTTCTCCACATCCTCACCAACACTTGTCACTTCTTATGTTTTTGATTTTAGCCATTCTGACAGGTATGAGGTGATATCTCATTATGGTTTTAATTTGCATTTCTCAAAATTCTCAGAATAAAACAAAATTAACTTTGCTGCTGGGGTGCCTAGCTGGTTCAGTTGTAAGAGCATGAAACTATTGATCTGAGGGTCATGAGTTCAAGCCCCATGTTGTGGGCATAGAGCTTACTAAAAATAAATAAACAAACAAATAAAAGATAGATAGATAAATAAATAAAAAATAGACCCTATGGTGCAACTTTTGAACTCTGCTGGATGTTTAAAAGAAAATATGACACATGATGAATAGTGGAGGAATAAGAAGCAGGTTAGATCAGAATGGAGCCAACACCTTTAAAACTTCGGAAATCAACTATTTAATCTTGGTCACTGCTAAAACATTTAGGAGATAAGAAGCTCAAAAAGAATATTTGTTTATTTTTTAAACTTTTTTGTTTCTATTTTTTTTAGAGAGAGAGTATGAGCAGGGGGTGCGGGGAGGGGGAAGGGGCAGAGGGAGAGGGAGAAAGAATCTCATGCAAGCTATCTGCTGAGCATGGAACCTGACTCGAGGCTGGATCTTAGAACTCTGAGATCATGACCTGAGCTGAAATAAGAGTCAGTTGCTTAACCGACTGAGCCACCCAGGCACTCCAAGAATATTTGTTTATTCATTGAAAATCTTTTAAACATATCTTTTGCAAATGAGTAGATGCTACACGAAGTATAAAATTCACAGTGTGTAAATACCATCCCTCAGCCACTTTAGAACAACCAGTTTTTGCATATACCTTTCTAGAAATATTCTATGTATATGCAAATATATTATTGTTTTGAAAGACATTATTTCTTCCCCCTTTTTTTTTTTTTAGATTTTATTTGACAGAGACAGAGCACAAGTTAGGGGGAGCAGCAGGCAGAGGGAGAAGCAGGCTCCTTGCTGAGCAGAGAGCCCAATGTGGGGCACTGAAGGCAGACACTTAACTGACTGAGCCACTCAGGTGTCCAAAAGGCATTATTTCTTGACCAAACACTATAGCACACACTGAATCATAACAGTGAATCAGCTCACTTCATAGTCTAGGCAGAAACAGGAAAGGAGAATGAGAAATTCAGTGCGTAGAAACCCAAAGCGCAAAGCTCTGTCAGTCTATTTTTTAACAAAGCTATTACTAAACACTGGGATGATATTTTGAAATTCGAATGGTACTAATGGTACTGGTACTAATGGATGAGAAATGCTGCTTGATTTATGACAATAATGACATCATCAAGGGTGAGTCCTGAATCTTCCTGGCTTTTTCTGTTCTCTTAGGATGAGGTTTCCCCGGGGCTGTTTACTTAGTACCAGCAAAATGAGGCAGAGGGAATGGGTTCCAGTCACTGTTAGCAATTTAACTTACTGCTGGTCTCTGTCACTAAAGGAGTTAGGGGAGAAAGTGAGAATGAATTCATGCAAATTTTGCACCTCGAAAGAGAAAAGTTTCTTTATATAAAGATCATCACCATTATATTATTTTGTATGGACAGGACTCGGTGTATATCTTGGATGACTATTTTAGTGTCAGAATAATCCACTAAGCCTCCTGCAGTATTGCACTAATAGTTGGGAACTTTTTTCACTTTTGAATTACCAGAAATGATCTGACCATGATACTAAAATAATTGGATTTGCATTTATACAAGTAACAGGCGAATGAGGTTAAAATTGTTGGGGTATGAGTATCTTTTGATGCCCAAGGAATATCTGGCCAAGGTCATCATCAGCTTACTATAGTTTATATTTAGAATTTATTGAGCCCTACACATGCTAGGCTTTGAGGAAACCTGGTGCCCCGGGAACTAATAAATAGTCTTAAGTTATTTATCATCTCATTTTGTGTATCAAAGACTTGCCTAGAATCCCTGTGGCTTTTATTTTCACCAAGGGCTCACCTTGGATGGAGATAGACTCTGATGCTTCTTTTCTGGCTGTGGTAGTCTCTCTTGACTCTGAGTAGACTACATTCTCTTCTGAAATGCTGTGGAATGTTCTGGAAACCTCATCTAGGACCACAGCCTAACCTTTGGTCTTTATTTTAAATACTCTCCTCCATGACACCTGTAAACACATTTATAGCTTGTGTCCCAATTTTTGGCTTAGAGAACATAGCCACTAGAGCTGGAACAAAGTGGCTCTAATTTGGGACCTGACTTTTTTGCCTTCGTGAGTGGAAAAGTAACTTTTTGCTTTGTTTCTCTGGACCTTGATCTTTTCGTTTGTAATAGGATGTTGGGCCAGTCTCTAGGGTACCTTTTGTCTTTGGGATTTGACCATTATGAGCTTTGGGACAGTGTTTCCAAAGTTTTTTGTTTGTGTGTGTACATTTAATGTTTTCATGATATCAAGCTCTGAATGAATATGGCTATAAACATTATGACAAATTAAGACATTAGATCTATAAGGACAAACTCCAAATATTCTTGAGGTAAGAATTGATTGTTCCCTTTTACTCAGCTTAAATCTAGAAAAACTTCCTCCTCTGTGATGCTTCAATAAACTTTGAGTTCTCCTTCTCAAAGTATATCCCTTCCTGGTTCCCGGCGGGTTTTTCTCTGCCTTCACAATATTTCCAAGAGTCTGCTTTTCTCCTCCCCCTGTGTGACTTACTTCAGTTATTCCCCTTCTGCCATTAATAAACTTAGTAGTACTGCTCGTCCAGGGCAGAGACCGTGAGATATTATTATTCATCTTATTGGGCTTTCTCTCTCTGTGTCGAGTGCTTTGTACATATTGGGCTTTTTGAAATGGTTGTTGATGGAACTGAACTTCTGACAATTCCTACCCAATCACACCCTTCAGAACTTCTTCCAAAGAAACCTTTCCGGACTAACTCAATTCAGACTTTGCCTTCCCTTTATTTGTATGCCATGATACATATGTACATGTGGCTTTTATCATATGAACTTGTGCAGTTATTTGCCCTAGTTCTTCCTTTTGGGACACAAGTGAAATATGAGAGAAAGGTCCTCAGTCTTGGAGTTAGAAAAATTGGGTTTTGCTTCTGCGAACTTACTAGTTGCGTAGCCACGGACAGTCACTCAGCCTCCCCAAGTCTCAGTGCTGGTGTTGTTTCTGTTTAACCTAAAAGAGGGAGAGAGGGAAAGGATGAGGATGGATCTAATGATTCTCGCCTTAGGACCCTGATTTTTGGCATAGTGGCTCCCTAACAAGATGATAAACTTCTCAAGGGCAAAGATTTTCCTTTTTCTACAATTTGGAATAGCTAACACCGCTTGACAAAGATGGTACTTAGTAAATTCTTCCATAGAAAATGACTGTTATTCTACCCCTTCAGGCAAGAAAGTTAAGTCCACGAGTGCCCTTGACCTGAGGCAGCTCTTGGATCCACTCTAGAAAATGCTGTTCTGGACTTGGCCGTGAGCAGCTAAGACCAGCACACCATGTTAGTCGTGAAGTGGAGGGGTATACCTCACAGCTTTGCCTTTTTAAGTAAATGTGTTTATGGTTTGTGCTGCTTTCCTCAGTAAGATCATTTCCTTACAAGTAATGAGAGCTGTGTGTGATATGGTTGAAATCCTGTCCCTCGGCTGAGATGGAGAAGTCACGTGATGCTGAGTGGGGCCCATTATCCCAACGGCACTCACAGGAATGCTAAGTCTGGCAAATATTAACTCGGGAACCACAGCAGCAGTGAGGAGACAGCTGTCTGCCCACCTTCCTGAACCTACCACTTTGGGGGTATTTTCTGATTTTCCTTTCTGTGGCTTGGGCATTGCATTTATTTCCCCTTTCATTCATTTTCTTTCTCTCCAAAAAGACAAAAACAAAAACAAAACACACAAAAAAAAACCTAAACCAAAACAAGAACATTATATTTCCTCCATTTGTCTCCAACTGGAAACCCTGATGTTCTCATTCATTTTGGAGCAGGAAGCTTTTTCTCTTTTGCCTAAGTGATGTACAGTACACTTATTCATCCTCTCTGCCTCCAAGCTGCAAGCCTGGGCATTGGAAGAACTCTGGAGTCTTCCAAAGGTCTCCTGGAACAGGGTCCCATGCAGGCTGCTATAGAATGGATGGGTGTGAGAGCAGCTCAAAACCATTCCTATGTGCTGGAGACGCTTTCCTCAGAGGAGGAGAGGCATATGCTATTTATCCATATGGCAGAGAAGGGAGTGACATATTAGGTGGGAGAAAGCTAACACACATCTGAATGGATGTAAAGAAACAACTTATAGCAAAAAGGGAGGAGTTGTGGTTTAGGCTAAAACCACAAAGGAAGTGAAGGACGTTACCACCTTCCTCTTTGTGGGTAGAAGATTCTCCTTTGGCTCATCTCATGGGCTCTCTGAGACTGAGTCTTCCTACAGGAATATGTTTATTGCTCTTGCTCTTCTAGAAAAGCACCGTGAGCAACGGTTTATGGTCCTAGAGAGTTTGGGCTTGATTTTTAAAGCATCAACATGCCTTAAAGCACCCCCATTTTCAAACCTGTTGTCCCAAATATGCTTCCCTTATTTTAACTAGAAGAGCAAAGAATTAAAGATCTCTGGGAAATGAACAGAAGAAAAAAATATATATATATGTATTTATGTAGTTGTGTTGTCTTAATAGCAACCATTTATTGAGGACTTATTATTGCTAGGTATTTTCCTTATATTATCTCTGAACTTCCAAAAGTTCTGAGAGATAGGTTTTATTATTCTCATTTTTAGAGGTGAGAACATTGAGGCCAAGAAAAATCAACTTAAGCTATGATCTTGAACCTTGAACTCCAGTGTGTTTGATGGTAACATTTGTGCTCTACCCTGCCTCTTCTTAAAATCTGATTTTAGTATTTCAGCCATTGATACTGGAAGCTTGGAAGTAAGATTTGAGACCTGCCTCTGCCCCTTATTACCTAGATGACCCTGCGCAAATTACTGAATCCCCCCAGGCCTTATCTGGTTATGTCTTAATGGATATGACAACTGCTTATGTTGGGAAAAGTCCTCCTTATTGGCCTCTTCTTACACTTAACTGAAGCAACCAATATAAAGGTGTAGCAAATTGATCGGCATACAGTAAACTCCTCAGAGGATAGCCATACACTAATTGTATACCCGTCAGGTTCTAGACCAAACTGTGAAATGGTTGAAGTGTGCTTCAGGGAAACATCCCTCTCTTTAAACTACTCTAACTCCTCTCTGTCTCTCTCTAGCAAAAAAATGCATCCAGGTGTAAATGGCTATGCCATACTTGGGAAGAGAAAAGTCATACCTCTTCCACACTAGAACAAAAGAAGCAAGCCTTGGTTGTAGAATTCTAATTTTGTCCTAAAACTTGAGGTAAAAGCTGTTTTGTGGTTTATTGTTTGGGGGAAGGTGGGGGTGTTGGGGGTTAGGAACAAGAAGCCATCTGTGCCCCCCCCCTCACCCCCAGCCCCACTGCGCACAAGGACCCAAGGCAGCCTTTTCTTCTCGTACTTCTTTTTCTGGATATGTTCAGTTTAGGGGCAGTTGTAGATTCCAGGTCTCAGCTGCTTTTGATCAGAACTTTTTTTTCCCCCTCCTGTGGTGATTTTGCATGAATTTTAGACCCTGGCGACTTTCAGTTGCCTGGGTCTGGTTTTCATTGCAGATTTTGTCAAGATTTTACATTTTGGTTGTATTTGAAAGGCTTTTTTTTTTTTTTCCTTCTCTCACTATTCTGTGTGAACTTAAGGTTCTGGACTTTTTCCACCAGTTTATTTTATTTTAAATATAGTATTAGTGTACTTTCTTTTAAAAAAGATTTTATTTTTAAGTAGTCTCTACACTCAAGATGGGGCTCGAACTCACAACCCCAAGATCAAGAGTCACATGCTCCACCAACTGAGCCAGCTAGGCGCCCCAGTGTATTTTCTTAATTACAAAAGTAATAACTATTCACTGTATAGAATTAGAACAAAAGAATAGGGATCCCTGGGTGGCGCAGCAGTTTAGCGCCTGCCTTTGGCCCAGGGCAGGATCCTGGAGACCGGGGATCGAATCCCATGTCAGGCTCCCTGCATGGAGCCTGCTTCTCCCTCTGCCTGTGTCTCTGCCTCTCTCTCTCTCTCTCTCTGTGATGACTATCATAAATAAATAAAATTTAAAAAAAAAACAAAAAGAATAAAGAAAAATGTAATCACCCGCAAACCCAGCAACCAAGACTCTATTCACATTTAATGAATTTCCTTCATTCTTTCCTTTATGCGTATACATGTTCCTATGTAAATTGTATTACATATGTTTTGCAAAACTAGGAAATAGACATTTTGTCTTGTTTTTTTTTCACCTAACTTTATATTGTGAGCATTTTTTGTATGTCATATGTTTTTTCCAAAAGATTTGTAGCTGCATAATATTTCACTGTATGAATGTATCAGATGTACTTAAACCATCCCCACTCTGCTCAATGTTGAGATGCTTCTTTGTATAAATTTCCGAGTTTCCTCATTTCCTTTTTCCTTATAAATGATTCCTAGGGAGCGAATTATTAGGACAATTGGGGAAAAGAATATGTGCTTTTTTTATCCAAAGAAGTATTCGTACCTGCTTATTGTAATACCAACCTGTGCATAGCCTTTACAAAGTTTCTTGATTAGGGGATCCCTGGGTGGCGCAGCGGTTTGGCGCCTGCCTTTGGCCCAGGGCGCGATCCTGGAGACTCGGGATCGAATCCCACATCGGGCTCCCGGCTCCCGGTGCATGGAGCCTGCTTCTCCCTCTGTCTATGTCTCTGCCTCTCTCTCTCTCTCACTGTGTGCCTATCATAAATAAATTAAAAAAAAATTAAAAAAAAAAGAAAAAAAAAGTTTCTTGATTAAAAAATAAACAACAACAAAGTTTCTTGATATATAGTGTCAAGTTGATTTCCAGAAATGTTGCTCTAGGACAGGGAAAACTATACCCATGGGCCAAATCTGTCCCATGACATGTTTTTGAATGATTACTAATGGTGATTTTTATACATTTACATGGTTGGGAAAACTCAGAAGAACAATATTTTATAACACGTTAAAAATCATACGGAATTCACATTTAAGTTTGCACAAAGAACGCATTTTGGGGACACAGTCATATTCTCTCAGGTACATGTTGTCCGTGGCTGCTTTCACCCCACAGTGGCAGAGCTGAATACTTGCAACAGAGATTGCCCTTTACAGAAATAGTTTGCGGAAACAGTTTGCTGACCCCTGCTTTTCCTGCGTCCTCCTACAAACTACCAATGGGATTTTCTTACTCTTTGTTAATCTGAACAAGTCAACAAATACTTACAAAGTCAGTAACCATATGCCAGGCCATCACAGAAAATACAATTGCTGTTTCTTCGATTACTAGTTAGAATGAATGTTTTCACAAATTCAAGTGATTTTTTTCTATCAATTTTCTGGGTGTGTGTGTTAAATGGTAAATTTCAAAATGTTAAAAATTGCAATGTCAAACTTCAACTCAGGCGTTTTTTTCCTATTGCTTTATCTGAGTTTTTTCTATACTAATAAGAGTAATTTCTTTTCAGTCATATTTGTTAAAATCCTATTTGTTGGAAATACTTTGTTTCCATTAGGTCATTGGTCTTCTAGTTTTATGATTTTTTTTTCACACACAGAATTTTACATTTTTATGTAGTTAAATCCACCAAATTATTTATTTATTTTTCCTTTGGTTTTATTCTAAGAATATCTTTCCCTGTCCACAAGGTCAGATAAATATTCATCTATATTTTCTTCTAGTTTTTTTTAATTGATTCACTTTTATATTCATCTCTTTAATCTCTCTGATTTATTATACGATGTGAAATGAGGATCTTAAATTTTTTCCAAACAGTAAACAATTAATTATGCCAACAGTATTTCTTGAGTAATCCTCCCTTTTCCCTACTTATCTGTGGTGCCACCTTTACTAAATTCTTATGTATCCTGGGATGTGTTCCTGGCCTACATTCCAGTTCTCCATGTGTGTGTATGTATATGTTTTGTTGTTGATTTCTTATGGATGTCCAAATCACTGACAAGGTCCGTACGGTAGACAGATTTTAGTTGGACTTTGGCATTATATTTTTTTTTCTTTCTCTGGTGTGTTATTCCTTTAACGATGGTAAATTTCAGTAGCATCACCCTTCTCATGGTCATTTTGTCAGGAAAGCAGCATAAGCTTATCTCCTAAAAGTAAACAAATGGTAAGAAACCTTCCTACCAAACGAGAGGTAAAGGCCAGAGCCAGGCCTCACACACATGTGACCCGTGAACCGTAGTACTTATTCATAACCACTCCAGGTGACAAAGGCTTTAGCTTTTGTAACCTAGGAGGTTGGAGGTTTTCTACCTGAATAGTATCAACTGGCATAAAAAGAGCAAATCTCTGGAAGGGGTTCCCAGAAGAGCTGTTACATGATGCACAGTCCCTAACCTTCTGTTAACGGCTCACCCCAACCCGACCTTGGTTCGCAGTGGAGTTATTTCATTTACCAGGTGTGAAAATTGGATTTTACCACAGAGGAGGGGAATTATTACCTATCAGGTCTGCTCTTTAGGGGAGCAGAGATTGGTGTGGGATTTATTAAGAGATGTGCTATGCATGGAACATACCATTAGAGATGTGTTACTTTACAATGGATTTGCAATCTTTGTCATTTTAGGAGTGCTATTTTTTTTTCTTTTACTTTTTCTGCCTGACAGCCTTCTTTCCCTTGTAGATTGCATGCATCCTACCTAGGACCTGAATATTTTATATGGCACCATTCTGCCAAGAGAGGGACCTCAAGGGTGTGACAAAGAGTGCAGCATAGGGGGATGGTGGGTACTGCCTGCAGTTTGGGTACTATTAGTCACACATAGATACTTAGAATGGGAGGTGGGATGATATAATAATTTTCATGTTGATTAACTGCAGTCTGGCTCAGGCTCTCGGTTTGATGGAGGTATTAGGGTCACTCAGACTCTCTAATAAGGGAATTCTTGAAAATCAAGAATTTAGATCTAATTACCTTCCTATTAGAAGCTACAGACAGCCTGGAAGCTGGTACCTGGTTAGCCACATCTGTTTTTGAAAAGACACCTTGTTTACTATCATGGTGGAGGAGGCGGCTGGATTTGTTATTATTTAGCATTTCTAGCACACTTTGTTCTTGCTGAGTGTCTTAAACTTATTTATGTATGTATATTGGTTGCTCTCCAGCACTCCCATGAGATGAGTGGGTGATAAGTTTTATTATCACCTGCTTTTCCAAAGAGGAAACGGTAGCTCCTGAGAAGAGCAGGGACTGGCCTGGGTTTACAGCTCAGAGCTCCTGTCACCTTGTTGGGGTACCCTCCACGAACCGGTGAGGAAAGCCAGCCCTGCAGCCTTCTTCTGCCGCGGGCCAGTCTTGGCGGGCCACCTGTGTCTCCTCCTATATTCCACTAACCACAGTGTGCCCTCACTCAAAATAAAAATCAACAGTGTTCTCAGCCTGTGACCGTGCCAGAGCTTTCCATCGAAACACACAGCCTTCCTCACGCAGGCGCTTCTCTCCCCTGCTTTTCTGGTAAAGGTCCTGCTGTTTTCCTCATTGCCCAGCTCCAATCTCTGGAGTCATGTGTGACTCAGCCCCTCCACCCACTTCAGTTGCCCAGTGAGCCACGTAGCTTCTGTCACCAAACGTCTTTACATTTGCCCCTTCCCTCCTCTTCCCTGCGCCGCTGTCGCCGTGGTCATCGCCACTGCGATGATTCAGGCCCTCGTGACGCCCTACCTGGACCCCTGTAATAGCCCTTTCCTGGGTCCCCACACTTTCCATCCTCAACTCTTCAGTCCCCTAAAGCTTCTTCAGGCACCGTCGGCTCGGCAAATACCTTTCCCCCCTCGGGGTCCATTCTCCGCAGCGCCGCAAGGCCTCCAAGGGGAGCGCAGATTCTTAGCCCACCTTCCCGTCTGGCCTTTTCTCCGGCTCAGCCCCTCAACGATTCTCTTGCGCCTCAAGATCACCTGGGGCGTTTGGGGGACAGGCTCCAGCCCCAGAGGTTCTGACCGGGGGCGTCGGCTCGAGGGCCAGGGACCCGCGCGGCCACCACCGCGCCCCGCCCCGCCCCTCCAGCCAGGTGTGCGCCGCTCGCCGCCTCCCTGCACCTCGCACCGCGGCCGCGCCGTCCCCACCCGGCCCTGCGCGACTGGCCCCTGCTGGCGGTGTCCCCGGAGCCCCGAAACACTCCCCGCCCGCCCCATCTCCACCTGTTGACGTTTGTTTAATGGTTTAATGGCCCAGCTCAAACAGGAAGGCCTTCCTCCATGAAGACTGCCTGGTTGCTCCAAAGGAATGGGGTACAGATTCCTCCGCGTTAAATTTAAGATCCTTTCGCAGTACAACTCGGTTTTACAATTGCAGCCCCGTCTCCTCCCAGGTTCCTCCACTACCCCGAGACTCTCACTTCGGATGCGTCCCCAGAGCAGGCCCTCCACCCGCACCTCTGCCAGGAATGCGGTGCCCCTCTCCCCTCCCTTCCCCCATCCTATCTTTTTAAAACTTTTCCTACTAGGCTCAGCTCCTGTGTCACTTCCTCTGTGCCACATTCATCACAACCCGCAGTCTTTCTGGACCCTCCCCTGCCCCCACTGACGCCCCCTCCTCTGGGCTTCGCGGGCCCCGTGTACCTAACGGAGCTCTCAGCCGCCTAGCTTACTTGATGCTTTACCTGTTGAACGCAACCCTAGGCAGTGAACTTGGCCAGCGCTGTATTCTGAGGTTCATACTCAGTCCATCCTGGAAAGTGTGCTTGGAGTCCCTTTCCTCCAGGCCATCCCTTCCCCTGGATGCGCTTTGCTCCTTGCACTTCTCTGGGACCATTTCTCTTCTCCTGTCTTTTCTGCACTTGTTTTATTCCTTCCACTAGATTGCAAACACCCTTGAGAGGAGAAACCTTGGAGGATTTCACTCCCTATCCCTGAGCCTGGTTTCTTACCCGTGGCAGGAGCTCAATAAATGTTTGTTTAATTGAATTGTAGGGTGTTGTGCTCAGCTAGCTGCTAAACAATCCCATTTAAGGGGTTAACTAATAACACTCGGAGAAGTTCTTCTCCTTTGGGGACATTTGCATTTTAATGGGAATCTTAAAAACCCAGAGGAAATGTTGGCTAATGGTGGGATTGCCTGCTTTGTAGGGAGGCTCATTTTTGGTGGTGCTGGATAGAGACTGGGGTAAGTTTTTCCAGTCCTGGAGTTTTTCGACTTTTTTGTGACATGGACCTGCCTTGGGCTGTCTGGTGAAGCCGATGGATGGAATTATGACTTTAAAAAATACATAGCCTTACAAAAAAAAGTTATACTGAAATATGATCAAAATATCAAAAGCATCAAATCTGTGGTGTACTAATATATATGCTTCTTTATTAGAACATTAATAAAAGTCTACTGGCAGATTTAATAACTACCATAATGTTGCATCATCAGTGATGAGTATAAGCAATATTTGGGATATCTGCTACAACGGTAAAGTGATAACAAAAATATCTGTGATTCTTATCAGTGAAAAAGTTCTGAATGGCTCATGCCACCTTGATCTATTGCCTATGTTTGTATTTGAAGGCAATGATAAATTTGAGTTAGAAGTTAGTGAAAGTAAATGTATCTTTTTTTCCTCTATCCAAAATCCAGCCTTAGGCTCCAGGTGAACCTGGGATTAAGAGACTGCTTAGCTGCCCTTCATAGTGTGATGTGAGTGGGGTGGTCCTGAAGTTGGGGGTCAATGTTCCCAATCCTGGGCTTCTTTCTCTATACCCTGCTGTCTCTATCCTGAGCTCCCAGGTTCTTTTTTTTTTTTTTTTTTCTCCCACTTTATTTCACAACCAAGGACAGTGGTCTAAATTTGTTTCATTTTCACCGAGATGTGAAAGGAGAAACAAAAAAGGGCTGTCAGGCCTTGGGGGAAGGAGAGGATCTTTAGTCCCTAGCCTGGAAGGATCCCTCCCCAAAGTTCTCAGCCTGGGAGGGGGCAGAGGAGGATGGGTCACTACGTTCTGAGTTGAGAAAGCAGTTGCCAAGTTTACCTGAGGCTCTGCTGGCTCCTTCTAAATTCAGAAGTCGATATGGAGGCCAAAAAGCCTGATTCTAGGGTTGGTCCAGCATAATATCCACCGTTTTTGGTGGTTAGCGACTAAATGAAATGTCATTGCTCTCAAAACACCACACTCCCTAATGCTGATGTTATTTCTAATTCAGGTGAAAGTATTTGTGCAGTTCTCTTTTTAGCCTCAAAACACAGAGAATACATTCAGTCCATTTCCACTTATCCTTGTGTATTTTAGTCACTTAGAGGCAATTTTCCCCCACATAGACTGACCGTGCTGTTTGCCATGCCTTGGGGCACATACCTCTGCGCTCGGTGGTACGAGCTTAGAGAATATAAGTGAATTTTAATATTAGTGGGACAAATTGTTACCAAGGTGAACATCATTATTAGCCACCACAGTTATCCCTGCCCCTGGTGGTAGTGACACCAAAGGTTTTATTCTTGACATCTTCCTTTTATCTTGTGTGCCTTTTTCCTGGGTGAACTAATTCATTTATATTGCTTCAGCTATTTTTTTTTAAATTTTACTTATTTATTCATGTGAGACACAGAGAGAGAGGCAGAGACATAGGCAGAGGGAGAAGCAGGCTCCCTGCAGGAAGCCCAATGTGACACTGTCCTGGACTGGGATCACCCCCTGAGATGCTCAACCACTGAGTCACCCAGGCGTCCCTATTGCTTTGGCTTTTACCTCCGCACCTGGCAGGGCATCTCCACTTCAGTGTCCAGTTGTCACCTATAATTCTAAAACAACTCTTTTTTTCTTTCACAAGCTAGCTTCACTTTAGGTAAAAAATAAAAAGCTTTATTGAGATATAATTTATGCACCATAAGTTCACCCATGTTAAGTGTATAATTCAATGACTTTTGTTGTGAATTTAGTGTTGCGCAACCACCACCAAAATCCAGTTTTCAAATATTTGCTTCACCCCAGAAAGATCCCTCATGCCCGCTTGCTGCTGATCCCCATTCCTGACCCCACTAATCTGCTTTCCATCTCTATAGGTTTGCCTTTTCTGGACATTGCATATAAATGAAATGATGCAATATACAGTCTTGTGCATCTGGCTTCTTTCACTTCGCACAGTGATTTTGAGGTGCATCCATGTTATAGTGTGTATCAGTACTTCATTCCTTCTTATTGCTGAGGAATACCACACCACGTTTTATTTACCCATTCATCAGTTGATGTACATTTGGATTATTTTCACTTGTTGGCTGTTAGGAATAATGCTGCGATAGAACATTTGCATACAAGTCTGTGTGGGCCTGTTTTTATTTCTTAGGTAGACACCTCAGAGTGGAATTGCTGGGTCATATGGTAAAATGTTTAACTTATTAGGAAACTACTGAATTGTTCTCGAAGGTAGATGTACCATTTTACATTTCCACCAGCAACACTAGATGTCATCTGTCTTTTCTACCATAGTCGTCCCCAGTTGGCATATAGTATGTCTCCCTGTGAACCAGTGTCATTTTTAAACCACTCTTGTTTCTGACCACAATGCTCACCACCACTTCCACCCATTTTAGGCTTGAAACCAAACTTCAGCTTTTCTTTCTTCCTCTTATGTTCACATGCTTCAGAAGTGAGCTACTACAGCCTTCCCCAGACGGCGCCTAGATGTGCCACCTCTTCACTGTCCCCTAAATTACTCTGTCTGGGTCTGCATCACCTCATACCCACATTTCTGCAGCCTTCCAGCTGCTCTTCTTGCCTTCCTGGAGCTGCAGAGAGATTGTTAGAGGGCATACATGGATGTGGAAACTTGGGAGCTGTGCTCCTGTCCAGGAATCACATTCCTTGAATGAGTTCTGCAACTTATCTGAGGCCAACCTCTTTCATTAAATTTTTTAACCTCTGTGAGCCACACACAGTATCTTCATGTGCAAGGTAAGAATGATAACAGAGCCTATCTTACAAGATTGCTGTAAGTCAACCACACAATCCACGTGAGGCCAGGTGTATGGGGAGCATTTGGTGCTGCCTAATATTATTTTAGTGATTATTGTGACTGTTATTATTATTCATTATGATCGATGTTGGAGGTATCTTCTGAACCTCTCACATGGTTATCCTACAAGGATCAGATGTGGCTGTGAATATGAAAACACTTTGAAGAATGCCATACAAATTGCAGCAGTGTTATTTTTACCCAGTTTTTCCCTTGCCCAAGGAGAGAGGCAGTGTGGAATAGCAGCAAGAACACAGGCTTTGCTGCCAGCCTTGTGTTCAGTTCTGGACTGTGCTGTTTAATAGCTGTGAGGCTTGGCCAAGTCATTCAATGTCTCCATTTTGATTTTCTCATCTGTAAATTGGGTATAACTCTAAATCAAATTCTGGATGATACTGTAAAGAAGACTGCCTGTTCCACAAGCAGTGTTTGGTAAACTATGATTTTTGGTGGTGTTTTTTTTTTTTAACCTCACAGTATATAATTCTTGCATACTTTCTTTAAATTATATTCTTTGTGGGACACCTGGATGGCTCAGGCAGTTAAGTGTCTGACTCTTGGTTTCAGCTCAGGTCATGAGCTCAGAGTCAGGAGATCGAGCCCCACATTGGGTTCAGTGCAGAATCTGTTTGGGATTCCTTTTTACCTCTTCCTCTGCCCCTCCTCACGCTCTCTCTTTCTCTCTCTCTCAAATCAATAAATCTTTAAAAAATAAATTATATTCTATGTAATGAATTCCTACCCTATTTATTCAATTGTATTTTGCCACTGCATCCCAATACTTGCACCAAGAGAGGCTGTACTGTAGAAAGCTAAGAGCTTTCAACTCAGAATGACTTGGATTTTCGTCATAGCACCCACTTAGCCACATGATTTTAGAACAGTGACTTCTCTCTCAAAGTCTCTGGTCCCTTGGGATGCCTGGGTGGCTCAGCGGTTGAGCATCTGCCTTTGGTTCAGGTCGTGATCCTGGGTCCTGGGATCAAGTCCCACATCAAGTTTCTGCATGGAGCCTGCTTCTCCCTCTGCCTGGGTCTCTGCCTCTCTCTGTGTGTCTCTCATGAATAAATAAATAAAATCTTTAAAAAAAGAAGTCTCTAGCCCCTCAACTGTAAAATGGGAACAATAGTTCATACTTTGTGGGGTCATTGTGTGTATTAAGTGAGATGATATGACTATAGTCCTTAGAATATTGCTTGGCACATGCAAATACCAAATGCTCAGTAAAGGACAGTTCTCATGATGCTTGCTCTCATCATTACTATTATTGTTTTCTGTCCACACATGCTGTTCTCCTTTGAGTCTCTTGCTTGGCCCCTGGGACACCATCCCCTCCTAGAACCACTCAAATCCTATTCTTCAAGGCCCAGTTCAACTTCTGATGCTGCAAGTGATCGCTCCAGACTCTACTCATTGCTTTTTTCTTTTTTTTTTTCTGGAAGTCCAGAGTTTGTCTCATGTCTGTCATATCTGTAATACAATTTAGAAATCAATCGTTATTAAACTTTTTGTGTTTTCTCAACTGGGCTGTGAGATTTCTGACAAGGACTATTTCTTCACCTTTTTTTTTTTAAAAAAAAAATTTATTTATTTATTCATGAGAGACACACAGAGAGGCACAGACACAGGCAGAGGCAGATGGAGAAGCAGGCTCCATGCAGGGAGCCCGATGTGGGACTCAATTCCAGGTCTCCAGGATCACACCCTGGGCTGAAGGCGGCGCTAAACCACTGAGCCACTTGGGCTGCCCTTTCTTCACCTTTTAAAAAATATTTATTTTGGAGGGAGGGAGAGGGAGAGAGAGTGAGAGAGCACGTGCACAAGTGAGGGAGGGGCCGAGGGTGGAGAGAGAGAATCTCAAGCAGACGCCCTGCTGCACACAGAGAGAGCCCGGAGCCCCAGTCGTGGTGCTCATCTTAGGATCCTGAGATCATGACCTGAACCTAAATCAAGAGTTGGACACTTAACCGACTGAGCCCCTCAGGCACCCCTATTTGTTCAACTTCTAATGAAATTGTCACTCTACTTAATTTGGCACTATGACACATATTAAGTGCTTATTCATTTTTTATTAATAAATAATAACTAAGAAAGCAAACATGTAAAAGTCATTACGAAATCCTAAAGCTAGGGATTTCTTGACTACTTGTATAGTCTCCTTCATTGACATGATTCAACATTGATCCTGAGTGAAATTATTTATTCTGAAACACAGCAGAGTAGAGAAAGGGACAGTGGATGGAGAGTCCCCAAATCAAGGTCAGTACTGTTTGTTAAGTTAGTAAAGCATGTCTTTACTGACACAAATGACCTTGTTTTTGTTTTCTTCATTACTTCTTGGCATCTCTCTCCAATCCAACCCTTCTTCCAGTCCCAGAGGACCTACTGCCCTCAGAAAACCTGGCTTCAATTCCTGGGGAAGGTTGTCCATGCTTCAGAATTAGCCTTTTCTTTCTTCCCCACAATATTTCCTCAGTACAGTTAATAGTTAAGGATGATAGATGTCTGGCCAGATGATTATTAAAATAAAACAGGGCTAATCCTTTGTTGTGTTACCCTTCCCAAGGCCTTGGGGAAGTGACATCTTAAATCCAAAGGTATGAATATCTAGTGGCAGAATTTGAAGGAATGTGTTAGGAGAGTGGAAGAGATACCAGTGAATGAGATTTAAGTGTGGGAATAAGTGAAGTATTGAGGAGGTAACCTTCTCAGTGCTCCTAAAATCTCTGCCTAAAGCCAATCCCGTGGATAATCCAGAGATGATGAAATATATTAATAACTAACATTTATTGGTTAGGCACTTACTGTGTGCGAGGCATTAGTCCTACGTGTTGACATGTAGTTGCTCATTTATTCCTCATGCTACCCTGTGAGGAAAATATTATCGATGTTCCACTTTATGAAGTAAAAGACTGAACCCTAGAGAGGTTAAATAATTTTTCTAACATCACACAGCCATCTGATGGCAGAGCTGGGATTCAAAGCCAGGCGATCTGATTGAGGGCCCTAGAAATGACTCTGTTGAATCTTGAGTCTCCCCTTATAAGCATTCTAGGAAATCAGAAGAGCCAACCTCATGAGAAAAACCTAGATGTCATCATCATAGCTGTCATCATCATGACAGCAGGCAAAGTTTGTGCCATTGTGTGCAGGGCGCTGCATAGAATGCTGAGAAGACAAAGGTGTCTGGCCCCACTGCAGGTCTGGATCAACACGACCCCAGACGCCTTGATGTTGCCTCAAATGCCTCCACTTCCATGAAGCAGTTGCTGCTCATCTCACTCAACCCCTTCTAAAATGTATCTCCTCTGATTGCCATTTTACTTTTTGCCTCTGCTCTGCCACTTATTTATTACTTTCTATCTTGTATTGTGGTTATTTATATACATTGTCACACAGCTGAGCCTTTGCACATTGCTGAGTCTTTTGCCTGACTGACTCCTATGCATTTTTTGAGATTCTGCTCAGGTCTTGTTGAGTTCCCTGACTCTCCTGTCTGGATTAGATGTCTCTCTTCTGTGTGCCCCCAAACACCTGGTATTTATCCATTTCATAGCATTTATTATAATTGATTATAAATGTTCACTTGTCAGTATTCTTACCTAGATTGATCTCAGGTCCCAAAATGAGGGGACTTGTCTTACACTTATTTGAATCTTTGGTACCTTGCATGATACCTGGCACTTACTGAACTCCCCTTCCCCCAGCACATCTTTTTTTTTTTCTTTCTTTCTTTCTTTTTAAATGAATGAAGCCTCTGTATAAGTCTGATTAGATTTTGAAGACAAAGTTGGATACTTTGGATACTTGATTCATTTTTTGTACTTCCCCTAAGATGTCCTGCACTTAGTAGATGCTCAATAAATATAACAACTACTAAGTGACTGCAAAATGCAGAGAAGTGTACAATTTTGTTCTCAAGATAGAGGGCAAGACTAGGAACCACCTTAAGACTACTTTTTTCTTCTTTTTGAAATTACTTTGCTAGTAAATTGCAGTCCAATATGCAATCAAACCCAGGTCCAGGTGACTCTAAAGCCAATATTGTTCCTGTTTAACCACACTGTTGATCTTAGGGTAGAGGGGGTCCTATAATATATTATAAACAGGTCTTTTAGGAAGGTCTGTCTGGAGAAGGAGCATGGAGAATTGGCTGATTCAGGGAGAGGCTGGAGGCAGGAATGACCATTTAGAAGCTATTACAACAGCCCCAGGTTGGGACCAGAAAACAAGAAGTTGATTGAAGGAGAAATTTGTGGATGCAGGTGACTGAGGAGAGATTTAGAAGAGATAGATAGATGGAGATTTTGAATTAGGATTATGCCAAAGTTTTGAACCTAAACTACACTTAGTGTGGTGGTCATTTCACCATATATATATATATATATATATATACATCAAATCATTACATTGCGTACCTTAAACTTATACAATGTTATATATCCATTATATATCAATAAAATTTGGGTGTGTGTAGGGACACAAAACCAGAATATCACTGAAATTCAAAATATAAGAGATTCAGAAAGGAAATGATATTCATTGGATGCTTTGGGCAATTAGGTTTGGCCATGTTGAAGAGAGAATTCTTGCAGAATGGTTGGGTGATTTACAGAGGAGGAAAAGGATTTGTGATAATGTAGGTTACCCTTTGGATAAATTGAGAATAAAAAGAAAGGGAGAAAAGAGTATTGGAATAAGAAAGATTTTACAAAGGGTAAGTAAATGGAAGACATTACCAAGCAAAAAACCCCTTTAGAGGTGCGGTGAGATGACAAGGTAGGTCTTGCAATGTAGAAAGCATAGTGGATAGAATTTGGAATAATTGTTGTGGGAAATGATATAGGAGGTTATGAGGATACACAAAGGGGTTGCCAAGTAAATAGTAACGAAGTTCAGTTGAATTTCCATCACCTGAATTTTGGTCGGGGCTTACTTTCTTTGGTTTTGTGGGTTTTTTCTAGTAACGTCTGGCAGCCCAGGAGGGAAAACAAAAATGTGGGTTGATTTATTCCTTACATATCAGCATTAGGAATTGCCACTACTGGAATGATGGGTGGCCAAGGATTCCAACAGGGCATTGGAACAAATGAAAGCAGCTGGACACAAACCATGGAGGTGAATCAGGCAGCAGTAGTTGGATAGCAGTTCCAGAGAAGCTGGCGGAGACGATGACTGTGGGAAGTAGGAGGCATCCTGCATGAAAGGTAGAACCCAGAAAAAAAGAAAATAGGTGGATCTGAAGGGCGGCATTCTGAGAGAAATGTCTGGAAGAAGAAAATGACATGAAACGTAGAAATACTTACCCAGAATTATTGTTGGGAGCAAGGTGAAGAGTAAAATGAAATAGTAAATTAGTGGGATTTGAAGAGCAAAGGGGGGCATGGGACTATGAGGACAGGTGTGAAGAACTGGCATGAAGATGAAGGGGGTTTGGGGAGAAGTGGTTGGAGCACACGGAACACTCCCGTTGCTTCTGGTTAAGCCATGATGGGCTCCTGGAGAGGAGGATCAGCATTTATACATCAATGATTTAGGGCTCAGGAACTAGCAGGCTGAAAGTCACAACGCTTGACTTTGAGAAGGCAGACAATGAGGATGGGAGACACAATCATTCAGGTTTGAGTGTGAAAACAAAAGGGAAACAGGGATGGGAACTTTTTAAGGAATCTGAGGGTCAAGTCACAGATCCAGCCAAGCATTCACAGAGAGGGTGCCTGTAATTCCCAGATTGTTGGCAGCAGACTTGTGGTGACACAGAAGGAGACCCATACTCACCTCAAAGTGCCAGTGGCCCCAGGAGTAGCTGTAAGAAGGAAGGCAGTGGGGAACATTGATTTCTCCCTTTCTTCCTTACAAGACACGCAGCCCTAAATTTTCCCAGTAGGGATAAAGCTGGAAGACTCCCCACTGACTTAAATGGACTGGTGAAAGCTGGGGTAGGGCGATTTGTTTCTTCTTCATGGGCACCCTAACAAAGAAATGGTTTCTTGGCTATTTTCTTACAGCATTGGGCAATAGGACTGTGAAGGTCAAGACGCCCTTCCATCCTAACCCTTCACTGTCAGTCACAAATGACTCTCTTGGTGGTATTCCTTTGGGGTTGAAACTTGCCCACGTTGGTTTGGACAATGACATAGTTGAATTGGTAAGGAAGAGTATGAGCAGCAGGAAATTATGGACAAACCGAGGGCTTTAACCAAGGCAAGAATTCGGTGGGGGCCTCTTACAGCCCTAGCACCAGCTGGCTCAACCTGTTTGATTCTTACTTTCTTCATCACGAGGGTAGAACTTCATGTTCTTTGCTGCAGTGATAAATATTAGTGGGAATGAACAAACCACGGGAGTTAGAACCAGGCTGAAGAGTGTTGGACTTAAATTCTACTCCCTAAAAATGGACATAATCTCTGCAAGTCATTAAACCTCTGTGTCTTAGAATTCTCCTCTGTAAAATAGGATGGGGTTTCTTCCAACCCTAAAATTTTGGGGTAAATTTATCAAGAGCTGAGGAAACAAACATTTTGAAAGCAGAATTTACAGGCAAAAAAGACTGAAGGCAAACTTAAATAAAAGATACTGAGATTAGCTGAAGAACCAAGAAGCCAAATTTATACTATCCATGTTTGCATCACAGTAAGTACTTCTCATCAGCATGAGAAGCCAATTTCAAAACGGAAAAAAAATCAAGCCCAGGTCTCTTTGGCGTCAAAAGCCTTTATTTTTAACAATGTTACCATTTGGATCAAAAAATGATTTCTCCTAGAATTTCTAGAGTAGCAGAAACAGTTTGAAGCGTTTATTTACAGGATGCTTTTAAAAATGATTTCATCATTATCCATTAGTATTTACGTGTAGACAGCATGCTAGAGCTCTCTCTATACAGCAAAAGAGAATTCTTTCTCAAGTGAGATGGAAATGAATGGAAGTTAGAAAATTCAGAAGACAAAAATTCTAGTAAAATAAACTATTTGATAAAATAAATAATATTTTGAAATGCAGTTCTATCCCATGTGCAAATGTTGCTAAATTTACATTACTATGGAGACTCTAACCTTTAGGTTTCATGACTTCTAGCACACTTTATTCTTAATATTATTCCCCCTTTACCCTAGTGTTGCATGTTTAGTATTCATTTACACTTTTCTTCTGTTCAGTAAATAATTTTGAATTTTGACACATATCTTGGAGGGTGTAATGCCTAGTAAAATGGTTAAGACTTTTTAGTATGTGTATTGTTATAAGGAGCTTGTCTTTGAGGTTTCCGAGTAGAAGTGATGTGGTCTGGAACACTCCACTCAGGAGCTTATTTTAGTAGTGGTTTTCTCTTATAGGTACACTCTGTAAATCCTTTCTTTCCACCCACAACTGCAATCCCAAATGTTTCTTGCATATTTCTGCGTTTAGCTGTCTTTCCCTATGTGCACACCTTACTTTTTCCCTCTGCTTTCCTTTACAGAGGTTCTGACCTATCACCAAAACTTGACAAAAAGCATTTTAATTATTTCCCGTTTGGAATCCTTCAGCCAGTCTTGGGTTTATATTGTTTAATGCGTACTATCATGCTTTTTTCTTTATTTCAATCACCGGTCATAATGTAAGACAGAGAAAACATCTTGCTATGAAAAAAACGTTTTGCACGGGATCTAGGCTGCGGAGACATGGTATAGAAGCTTACATGGTCACTCAAGAATTTTAAATGTTTTGGAAAGCCTTATCGCTCAGGCTTCTCCTGCACCATCCTTTACAAGCTGCACCATTCGTTAAAAGATTGCCCCTTGGGCAAAGGTTTCCTATTTTATAGACAGGGAAACTGATACAGCATGAAGTAAATCCTGGTTAAAACTATGGGGGGCAGAAGCAAAAGCAGAAGAAAACTTATCTACTTCTCTTGGCCGCGTCGCCTCGGTCTTCAGGGAGAATACGCAGCTCATTATAACATAACCTAGGCAGTCTCCGCTTAACTGACTCAGAAGGGCTGTGGGGCCAGTGCACGTAGTTGCAGAAACCTCTTAGATCGAGCCTCTCCAAAGCACAAACACAGAGACGTAATAACAGTGTGTTCTGGGGAGGACCGTCAGTAGACAGGTCTGTAATAACAGTTGGTCACGGCAGCAACAAGGGCCACTAAGACAAAACAGGAGTAGCCAGAATCTGAGCCTTCTTCAGCAGCATGCGTTCACCAGGATGCCGTCATTTCTCCTTCCGAGGAAAAGTGCAACCTAAGGGGTTACCTTCTCACGTCCCCGGGGACCGGGCCGGGGTGCCTGGGTTTCGAGCTCTCTCTCCAAAGCACAGGCCTTCCGAAGCCATTCGAGGATCTGGACCCAGGTCCTCTAGGGCACTAGGTAGCGGTGCGTGAGCGGGGCTGGGCTGGGCCCGACGGGGAGCGAGAGACCCCGCGACAGCCACCGCGTCCGCAGGACCCCGGCGAGGGCGGAGAAGAGGGCACCCCCGAGAGGGGCCTGCTCCCTTTGGGGGTGGGGGGGAGAAGCCGGCAACCGTGAGCGCGGTGCACGGATCGTGCGGTGTAGACAGGGGGCCGGAGAGGGTGCGGGGAAGGCTGACGGCATCCTGGAACTGTGCGGAGGTGGCCTTGAAGACTGAGCACTAGGCCGGCAGCAGGGCAGCGGGAGAGTGAGGGAAAGACCCCTTCCTCTGGCAGCTTCCAATTCTTTCCTGTCAAAGATGGCCAAATTCCACGCTGCCCTGCCCCCCCCCCCGTTTTCTGCAGGTCCTTGGGTTGCTCCCCCGTGCTGCGGCAGGCGGTTGGGGGGGGTCCGGGTGCCTCGAGGAAGGTGCGGGGAAGAAGAGACCCGCCCCGGCCGAGACCCGCCCCGGCCGCGTCTCCCACCCCGCCGGCCCTCTGGGAGGTTCAGTTGAGAAAGAGGCTCTGCCGCTTTAAGGCGGGGAGTAGGCGTCCCCTCCGGCCGGGTGACGAACCGGGGCGGGGACCCGGTGGGCGTCTCCATGCAAAGCAGGAGGTCGTGCCGGCGGTGGGCGGCCCCAGAGTAGCCTGCTCGGGGGCGGGGCGAGCCCGGGTGGGCGGGGCGCGGGCGCGGGGCGGGGCCTCCCGGGCAGGCCGGGCGGGGGCCGGGCGGGGGCCGGGCGGGGGCCGGGCGGGGGCGGGGCGGGGGCGGAGGCGGCGGCCGGGCTGGTACCACTGCGCGCGGGCCGGGAGGGGGGCGCATGACATTCCCGGGGAGGGGGGCGGGGCGGGCCGGCGCCGAGGCGGGGAGGGGCAGGCCCCGTGCCCCGGCCGGGCGGGACGCCGGGGCCGAGGAGGGGGCCCTTCTCCGCTCGCGTCCGAGGCGGGGCCGGCGGGACCTTCCGTGGCGCGGTGCGGCTGGGGGAGGGCCGAGGGGAGGGGGAAGGGGCGGGCCCGGGAGGGGGGAGCCGGAAAGGGGGAGGCGCCGGCGGACAATGGAGCCTATGTGTGCCTGCGGGAGTGGGACGGCGCCGCCGCCGCCGCCGCCGCCGGGGGGAGACGCTGCGCCGCCGCTGCCGCTGGCCCCGGCCCCGGCCCCCCGGGGCTGAGAGCCGCCCGGACCGGAGCCGCCTCCCCGGCCCCGCTCCCCTCCCCTCCCCCACTCCCGCCTCGGGGGTAAGTGGCACCTCGCGGGGAGGGGGAGGCGGAGGGGGAGGGGAAGGACCGGAGCCGGGGTGGGGGGTGGGGGGTGGGGGGCCCGGGGCCGCGTCCGCGTGTTTTGAGCCGGCTTGGGGGTAGGGGCGGCCGCGGCCGCTGGGAGCCGGGAGCCGGGAGCCGGGAGCGGGGAGCCGCGGGGTGGGGGGGAGGGGAGGTAAGGGGCGGGGGGTCGAGGTTGCGGATGTGAGTGAGTGGAGTCTGGAGAAACCTGTGGGGGAGGAGGGGGGCGTCCTCCTGAGCGGTGGGAAGGGACCGCGGCAGCTCCGGATTTTTCAGAGGTGGTTTCCCAAGCGGTGCCTGGGAGGCTGCAGGAGGAGATGGGACGGTCCCAGGGTCCGGGGATGAAGGGGCTTTGGCGGGGCGAGACCGAGAGCTAAATAGGGGGATTCGGATCGAGTTTGGTGGGGTCTGTTAAGACCTCGGAGGCGGATAGAGAGCCAAAGGGGACTTTGCAGGCCAGTGACTTGACTTGTTGAAGGGTGAGGGGAAGTGAAAGCTAAGAAGGGTGTCTGAGTAGTAAAGGGCTCCAGTAGGTGAGGTGGTGATGTCTAGGTCACTGAGTCATTGTGGGGGTCGTGGACACACCAGTGATTTCCAAAGTGGAACCCTAGTCATTGACCTCTGAAAGTTGCAAAGACTATTAAGATGTCACTGGTTCGTGTTGGGGGAGCCTGGTGAAATGGAGATATCCTAAGGAAAACAACAGCAGGGTTGGTTATGTTCGGAGGGAAGGGCTAGAGGCCTGCAATATTGTCGCTGGGGGCCTTACCTGAAGGCTCCCAAGCCTGAAGGAGGAGGCCTCGATCTGTCCTCCAGGGGCCCTGGTCGGTGCTAGAGAGGAGGGACTGAGAGCCAAAATCACAGTGCAGTAGGGGACTGAGAAAGTTAGTAGACAAGGCAGAGAGATGGACATAAAGTATCCCTTGATGGAGAGGGCCTCTAAGGTGGATGGAACTGGAGTGAAGTTAGGCAAACACGGATAGATCCCTGTCAGTGACTGTTTGGCAGTGACTTTAGTGGGAAAGTGATATGGTGGCTTTGTAGAGAGATACATTTTGGTCGGTGATGTGTGGTGGATTACCAGCATTTGAATATTCCAAATATTCAGGAATTAAGTGTTTGTTCTTAGACCAGAAATTTGGACTCTGTGCACAGAGCACAAAATTATGAATCGGAAGTAGCAGGTGGGAAGGATGAATAGTAAAAGAGTTGAGAAATGGGGGTTGGGAGAGCAAAAGGATATGGTGGGTAACAGTCATATGTGGGTTAAGACCCTTTGACTCTCCATGGAGACTGCATTGTGATCGTCCTGTTGATTATGGTTTTGTCTTGATACTAGTGATTTGGGAAATTTTAGCAAGGAGTTGATGTTACTGTGAATAATGTTTTTGGTCCTCAGTACAATTTTAAGAAGTTAGTTAGTCCTTAGTAACTATTGAGAAAAGACCCAAGCTATTGAAGACAGAGATGACTTAATGAAAGCACAAGTTAGTTAGATGACATGAGGATGCTTGGAAGAATGAGGATTCCAATAACTGGTGGTTTGAAAAAGAAGAGAAAATTTAAGGCAAAGTTGGGGCAGAGGTGACATTTCGTAGTTTTAGGACCTTGGATCAATGGTATTAAAACCATTGTAGTAGTATTTTGTAATAGGCATTGAACATAAGATGATCACAGTTCCACAAGATACAGTAGGTAGATAAGGAGGTCATGGACTGAAAAATGAAGGAACAATTCCACACCGTTCTCTTCTTAGAAGGCAACTAACTTGTATGTAACGTGGCTTTTGAGCTCAGGACCCCTGACCTAGATTTTTAGAGGAGTAGCATAGGTGGGAAAAGTACTATGTACATTGGAATTTATTCTATGGGATATTAGCCCCATAGCCTTCAGAAGTGTCTGCTTTTGTGAATCAAAAGAAAATGCTCTCTGGCTTATGGTGGGGGGTTGGGGGACATACAGAGGTTTCACAAGCTTTATAATCAACTGAATATTTGATCATGGTAATTTGGTATAGTGGAGCCTTGAACTTGGAATCAGGAAACTGGCTCTCCCATTGATTTATGTGACTTTGAACCAGTCTTTCATATTTATTCTCCAGTTTTCCCATTTATGAAGTGGGGATACCACTGCTGTGACCACTCATAATACGTTGCAGCATTTAACAAGTAAATGCCTATCTACAAAGTGCTTTGAACACTTCTGAGAATGAGGGATTATGTAGCCCAACATTTTTCTCACTTCTGAAAGACTACTCTCTCTCAGGAGCAGACCAAATTCAGCTTTTGTAACAATTATGGCAGCATAGTTGATCAAGGAACAAAACGAGTACCTTATGCGTCTGTCTTGTTCTATCACCTGGGTTTTGGTTTTCTACTAATTTTGAAAGGTGATACCTCTTCCCTATTTAGTAGGAAGGTAGTGATAGTGATGACAATTGTAGAATGTAAGAAAAGGTCCCCATGGGAAAGTAGGAATACATGTGCTGTGAATGCTCACCTAGGCTGGTGCCCACCTAGGCTGATGCCCACCCTAAATTTAAGTGACCTTGGTCATATTATTTGGCTTCCTGGTGGCTTAATTTTCTTCCAACTATGAAGTAATATTGGAATAAATTACTTGTCTACCTTGTTGACTATGATGTTAGAGTCTATAGGAGGTCACCTGGGCGGCTCAGTCGGTTACGCATCTGCCTTTGGTTCAGGTTATGGTTCAGGTTATGATTGTCAGGGAAGGAACCACATGTCAGGCTCCCTGCTCAGCGGGGAGTCTACCTCTCCCTATGCCTCTCCCCTTGTTCCTGCACTCTCTGTCTCTCTCTCTCTCTCTCTCTCATGCTCTCTCTCTCAAATGAATAAAATCTTAAAGGAATCTCTAGGAACTTTATTTGTTCTTGAACAACTTTCTTTGTTCTTAACTTCCTCTGTCCTACATACCCCTTTGGCAAACTAACGAAGTGTAGGACGACTTTTGAGAATTGTGTTTTTAAAATGCATAAAAGAGAACATGTAGACTTACAAGTGACATGGAAACAGTTATAAAAATGTTAAACGATTATGATACAGTAATTTATCTGCTTCCTTCTAACACATTAAATAACAGAATGTAGCTGCAGGTCTAACCATATTGTAATTTTGAAATAGGGATGACTGTAAATATTGTGTTGAGATCTCTGCAACAAGTGTAATGTGACATGAAAGTGTCCTGTGGTTTGTCTTGGTGACAGTCACAGGATTGCTAATACTATCACTGGTTGTTACCTTCCTCTACAATTGAAGGCAGTGCTAGCTTCTGCTAGAGGTGAGTGAGGGTGAATGAAGATGGAAATTTTCCCCAGTAAGTTCACAGCTGTCACTAAGTCTCTCCACAGACTCCATGTGAGGCAGTGGATCCCACGTTAAGACCTCCTGCTCAAGACCAACTGATTTTTGAAAGTTAAATTATCTTATGGCCACTTGTACCTTAGGCTTTGCAGTATTTTTTCAGCATGTCCATCACGCTAAACACAAAGGCATAAAGAATATATGAAATAAAAGTTCATTTTGCAACCTTTTGATGACTGTTCTTGGCTGTGGAGCAAGTTAAAAATAATGATTAGCATGAGGCTTAGTGTCTGGTGGTTTTGCCTTTCTAAACAGCCTTGGCTTCAATGGGATGGATTTGGGCTACACTGCTCTATCTTCTTGCATTTTAAGTTTTAGTGGTTTTGCCTTCCTTCCTCATTTTTGACCTAATTATTTTCTTACTGCTCCTTCTAAATACTGTTTTGGCTACAGAGCACCGGGGAATGGGTGGTTTTCTTTGCAATTGGTGTGAATTGGGGTATGAACTTTTCTATTCTTCTCATCCCTGTAGGACTGAATGTGGGGCTAGCTGGTGTCACTCTACTTTGACCTAATAACTCCCTTCTGTTTGGGAGGCAGAGATCATTCTTGGAAAGTTCTTCTGTGTCCCAATGTAGAAGAGAGAGCAGATTGGACATCCTGAAAGGTAAAAGAACCTGATGATGAGCATATGACTCCTGTGATTCAATCTGGAGTATGTTGGATGTTTGTTTCTGTTTCTGTAGGGTCTCTTGTAAGTTAAAATCATATTTGTTAATTGCTATAGCAGTTGCAAAGGCAAAAGTCATCAAATTAAATGCAAGTCAAAACCATAAACGTGGTTACCTTCTACTTCCTATAAGCAGGGACTTCTGTAGTAGCTCACCTCATGGGAAAGGCAGGTGGTGAGAAATTAAACAGGTACTTAGCATGTCTTCATTGGTTTGTGTAAATGTGAGGCAAGGGTAGCAAAAGTTATGCTCCAAGCTCATTATAAGCCCTGGGTCGCCCAGCATTTCTTGAGTTTCTCCCGGATGTTGGGTGCTGAGATGATGACTCTTTCCTCAAAGGGCTCTCTGTCTACACATAACAGGGATACAGTTTTTTAAGTGTCATAGTAGCATTGTGACTATAATGCTGTAGGGCTCCAGAGTACGTTCCTAGGGACAGTTGGGAATCAAGGAGAATTTCACAGAGAAGGAACATTTGTGCTGAAATCTTACTTTGGGGGATGCCTGGGTGGTTCAGCAGTTGAATATCTGCCTTGGGCTCAGGTCGTGATCCCAGGGTCCTGGGATCGAGTCCTACATTGGGCTCCCCTTAGGGAGCCTGCTTCTCCTTCTGCTTATGTCTCTACCCCACTCTCTGTGTCTCTCATGAATAAATAAACAAGATCTTAAATTTTTTTTTTTACTTTGGATAGCCATTATTTTAAATGATAGAAATTCATTTTTGAATGCTTTTGTCAAGACTCTTTAGTTTGATATAAGTTACTTGGTTGCCTAAAGACTTGTTAGACCCAAGAACAATAGAGGCATTTCGACCCTTGCGTGTAAAAACATCCTTTAGTATTTTGTAGAGACCTGGGCTTTCTGTGCATGCACATGCTCGTCGTACAGTTTTCTTTTCTCCACATGTTGGGGAAAGGTTGGTTCTTTCTCTTGTGTACTTTTGCTGAGAGGAAGCCTGTTAGGAGTTGGCGTGCCAGAAGTTAAGAATGAGCTCGGTTTGGAATCCTGTGGCCTTTTAGTTCTGCATTCTAAGTTTGATACTCTGCCTTTTATGGAGTAGTGGTCATAGCATAGAAATGAACTTTGTTAAACATGACATCGTTGCAATAAACTTCTTAGAGCAGGAAAGTGGGAAAGGATGATTGGAGCAATTGAAATTGGACTCATAGAAGTGATTCTGAGCCTGGTCAGATTAATTGTGAATTTATTTACAACTTTGTGACAACCATATAGAGTTTACTTTTAAAGATTCCAAAATAATTTGGCTTTAGGACAATCTGGAAATTGGGTCTTCCTTGCAATTTCAAAACTATAAAATCTGAGCAAAGGGGGTCAGTGATATAATTCTGTTCTATAAGGACCAGTGTTAGAATTTGTCCCGCTTGACCAGTAGCTTGTTTTATTGACTTATCCAGCCCCATTCAACATAGCGTTTTGCACACAGTAGGTACTGAATCACAGGAAATCATCTGGTCAGGTTGTTCGGCCCCAAGTTCTCCCCAAAGCATGTGAAAATACATTTCCTTGCTGAGTACTTGCTGTGTGGGGTTATGGTTGCGGGTAGGGAGGACTGCAACTGAGTTCACCCTGTGAATTCAACAGCACATCTGCACTTTTGTCTCTTTTTCCTTCCCAGTCAGCTCCAGTTCTCTGTACTAATGAGGAATGGGCAGAAGCAAATGTGTGAGGGGTTTTTTTTTCCTACTAAGTGCCCAGAAATTTAAAAAGTAGAAACATTGATTTTCTTTGCCCTTCGTATTTCCCAGTCTCTGAAAGTAAAACATTTTGTTGGGGAGGAGGGAAAGTCACAAGGGCCTCGAGATGTCTCCAGATTGGATGATATACTCATTAAAAATTGGAAGTTGATTCCCTTTACGTGGGAGATGACAACTGCTTCTTAATCTAGCATTCTAGAATACATAGGAAATCTGTTCTTAAACTATTCAGTAACAAGACATATAGTTGATTTTTTAAAAATCCATTTATAAGTTTTTTTTCCTTATCCTCATGCAGGTGAGGGCACCTTTGAGAAAGGGGTTCCTGGACTCCTCCCACTCCTCACCTCCAGGATGAGCACTGCAGTATCGTGACCCTTGGGGTTTTGGTGAGTAGCTTGACAGATAGTAGCATTAGGGAACCTGGCTGGTTTAGAAAGATGATCTTGGGGAAAAGCTTCAACTTTTATTCAAGAGAGATTTTTTGAGCAAATTCCCTGTGCCAGGTGCTACAGTAATACTGGGAAGACAGGGCTGACCAAACCACTCTTGGTCCCCGCCTCGCCTTTCTGAAGCAGAAGTTCTGAAGCCAAGATTCCATTCATTTGGCAAAAATATTCAAACTCAATACGGAGGGTTGAGGTGAAGGAGGGACTTGTCCAGAAAACTCCTGTGTTTGCTGCATGAGCACGTGGGTGGGTGGAGGTGCCATTTTCTACGGTGTGGAGGACCGAAGGACAAATACTTTGGGGAGTATTTGTCTGGAGATAAAGAACTCCCCTCCCATCTTGTTTAAGTTTGAGACTTCTAGGGAGATGTCAAGGCGGCATCTGCGTGTGCGGGTCTGCAGGGCAGAAGCTGAGCTGGGAATGAGAATTGGAAGTTGTTGGCTTGGAGAGAGCATATGGGATGAGAAGAGAAGAGGTCCACGAGTCGTGGAGCTTGAGTAGGCAAGGGGCTGGCACAGGAGGCAGACAGAGTGACTTGGCGACGTGGGAGGACATCTAGGAAAGTTCAGCACCATGGAAACAGAGAGAGGAGTGTTCAAGAAGGAAACCATTGGCCAGCAGACTAAGAGATGGAGTAAGGTGAGGTTAGAACAGTGGCCAGTGGTGACCTTAACCAATAGTGGTTTCTGTGATTTGGGTAGGGATCTGGGGGTGGAAGTTGGTTTAAAACGGTGAAAGGGTGAATGGCAAGGAAGGAAGTGAAGACCATGTGTCTTGTTAACCCTGTGGAGAAACCTGGCTCTGAAAGGGAAGAATAACATGCTAGGGCTGGACTTTGTTTTCCTGTAATTTTGGGTTTGTTTTTATTTTTTCAATGCTGGAAGAGACTACCACATGTCTGAGTGGTGATTGGAAATACGCAGGAGAGAGCAGGGAAAGCCAAAGGACAGAGTGAGAGCTCTCAGAAAGCTGGAAGGGATGGGACCTAGACCACACGTGGTAGGCTGACCTTTGAGGAAAACTGGGCTGTTTTTTCTAGTTCAGGAATAGAGAAGAAGGAGAGGATAGGTACTCTGAAAGTAGGTTGGCACATTTGGTGGTGAGCATGTCACATCCTGCCCGGTGACTTCTTGTTAAGTCCTGGGCAAGACCATGCATTGAGAAAGGGGAGGAAAGGCAGGAAGGGGACAGTTGGAGATGAATAAGATATGAAATAACATTCAGCAAGATGAGCCAGCGTGCTGGCTAGAGAGTAGTAGTCATCATAGTCATAGTTAACCCCGCATGTTCATGCTCTGCTGCCAAGCACTATATTTTGTGCACTGGCTCCCCTTGTCCACCAAGTCCCCATCCTGAAAGGTGCCAGAGTGATGACGAGCACAGCCAGGGTGCCTGGCCCAGTGCCAGCTCTCCCACTTACTGGTGTATGGCTAACTCAGGTGTGATCCACCTTGTGCTCCGGCAAACAGCTAAATAATTCTGAGGCCCAGTTTCCTCATCTCTCAAGTGGGGAGAGTGGCATTGTGGTCTGTGAGTTTAGTATGCACAGACAGTGCTTAAAAGAGTGCCTGACACCTACTTCGGAAGAATGTTAAATAAGATCTAAGAAGAAAAGGGAGAAACATTGAATAAGTAGATCTTAAAGTTAGGAGATTTCGTTATATGGGAGGAAAAAATCTTTCTGTGGCTATAATGAAGCATCTTCTGTGGAACAGCTTTTCCAACCTTTCAGGTAAACAGGTGAGTACCGCCCTGCAAATGGAGGAGCCAAAGAACCTAATTCTAATCTTTGGGAATATATGATAAGACACTCGGTGGATTTTTTTTTTTTTTCTCAGCCAAGGCTAAGGCAAGGGTGACTTAGTTCAGCAACTCCCCTGGATCTTGGGTTGAAAACCCTGCATCTTGTTCCCTGTCATCACTGAGTCCGCATGCTAGTTTCAGCCTTCTGTGCTCTCTCTCCACCCATAAAGTTATGATGAAGAGGTGGCTTTGAGGAAGAGCAGAGTCAGGGAGAGCCAATGGCAAAACCTCAGAGAAGCCACACACACCAGTCATATGCACTCTGTCCATTCATCTGTAAGATGCCTGTTGCTCCAGGTTGAGCAACTTTCGAGAATAAGAAACTGTCTGTAGGAGTACTTTGAAATACAAGTGTTACATGCTCACAGTATTATTAGAAATAATCATTGCTCCTGACTCTTCAGAAATGCCTGGCAGATTGAGGTGATTTGGTATTTGTAATAGGTTTTGAGTTCCTTTGGAAAAAGAGTGCAACACAAATGCCAGGTGTTTCCGTTCTGGGAGAAGCTTGAGTAAGTCACAGAGGGTCCAAACACATCTTAGTACATCATGCTGAGTATTAGAGACAAGCCAAAGAACTTTTTTTTTTTTTTTTTTTTTTTTTTGCCAAAGAACTTTAAAACAGGATTCTTGTCTTCAAAGAACATAGTCTTCATAGGGAGATGAAACATAACACATAGGACTATTCAGTATGCCATATGATCGAGTGCTCGAAATGTGTGATGCAGACAGAAAGTGCCTGAAGTTATAGAAGGGGACTATCTAGGTGGTAACTGCTTTTCTGTTCCTGATATAAATGTTTTCTGATGGCTTTGTCCGTGCAAGATTCATTTGCTACTTCTATTTTACCGGTGTTTGCTGATGTTGGTGAGAGGTCACAGAATTGTGTATGATCACGTCTGTCAAATTTGACAACTGCAATCAATTTTATGGTTTAAACTGGAGAGAAAAAAAAAGCTGAAGGTGGTGAGGGATGAAAATACAACCTTAAGTATAATCAAGACCAAAATGTTTTTTAGGATGTTTTCTCCTAAGGTCGGCATAGAAACATTCTGTAACATTTTATTCTAGTTCTTTTTCCTGACTTCTTCATTTAAAAAGAAAAAAATGCAATCGTTTGTACCAAGAACCTCCACCAATTCCTTTCAGCGGCTCAGGTTAAATAGCTGGGACTATTGCACTTTCCAAATGAAAAAATGGACATTTCACACTTGGCAGTGATCCTGCTCAATGCCAAAACCTGGACTAGAACTACTCTCCTTTGTCCAGTCCTGGAGCCTCTCAAAGTGCCTATATATAAGCTGGAACACCTGAGCTACTTCTAATTCCCTTTGGTTCTTCAGGCACTAACTAATCCTGCATCTGGCATCTTCTTCCTTCAGCCCCATACCCTAGCAGCAAGATCACAGGAGGAGAGGAGGGAGTTGAGGAGAAAACCCTATTGGGAACTTCCCTGGAAGGAGCAGTGACTGAAATTGTACCTTGGTTTTCCCTGAACTAGTTTAGGCTTCCTTAAGTAAAGGGCTTTCTCATTTGTTCTCTGGCTAGGTTTGGGAGTATTTTCTTGACCTTTATGCTTCGAATTAGCCTTGCAAATTGGCTCAAAAAATATCTTAGCTTTCAAAGCTGTTCTTTTACCTTCAGTATTATGGATCATTCCCATGCTTACCCATGCCTGTGGTCCCTGTCATTAAACAGAGCTCAAGACACATCCTTGGCATAATTTAATAGAAAGATCATGGAAGTCAGGGGGCAGAACTGATTGTATTTGGTATTGGCTCAATAGCTGGTTTCAGGAGTACCTCCTCCAATGTCTCTCCATCCTGAGGCCCTGAGAATGTAAACACAGATTAATTTGTTTCATGGTTGGGAATCGGGATGGGTTTGTTACATTTCAGTGCCATCGTTTCCCATCGGAGGTGAAACACCAGACAGTTGCTTTGGATTTGGAGTAGTACCCTCTGGTTGCAAAGCATCGTTTTGAAAAAAGAAAAACTCAAGCTTTTGACGGGTTTGTATTTGAAAGTAGAGAAATGTAAGGGAGAATATGTGCCTGAAGATAAAATGTTTTTCTTATGTGCTTACAAACGCCTGGTACATGATACTTGGTGGGAGGCTCAAGTGCTTGGCAGAAAATCTTGTCACTCTTCAGCTGCCTGAGCGCCAGAGCATGAACATCGCTGCTCCCTTAACCCTGTTGGAAGCTGAGGAGTGATCTATCTGCCACATCCTCGAGTTGGCTAGTGCTTTAACTTTGATCCTGTTGTAAGGGTGTTTTGTGTCTTTTGTGTTTTTGCTCCCAACCCTTTTTGGGTGGCCTTTTCCCATAGTGTGCCCTGGAGATGCGAGATTTTCCTTTGGCAGCAGGAGGCACACACCCAGAGAATGCTGGAGCTGCAAGGGGAAAGGACCCACTTCCACAGCAAAGAAAAACAAAGAGGAAAAAGGCATACAGGTGGCCAGCGCTAAGGGACGCACCCAACAAGCAGCGGGCCGCTGCCACTGCCCTGAGCAGCTGCTTCTGTTGCTGCCCGAGAGGAACTCGGTGAGCCCATCCCTGTTTGTGACTGCAAGCTCAGGATTTCAATCAATGCATTCCAGTAACCCTAAAGTGAGGAACTCCCCGTCAGGAAACACACAGAGGTAAGGGCTGGGGCCTACCCAGCTGCCCCTTGGGGATTGTCATAAGTGGACCTCGAACTCTCACTGAGGGAACAGTGTGTTCAAGCGGAAGCAAGTGGACCCAAGTGGGGAAAGGAAGAGAAAACAGAGAAGTAAATAGTGTTAGAATAGTAAACGGGCCACAGTGCAATCAGACTTTCTGTTAGAGTTTTCTATTGTTATTCTTTTGCCAGCTGTTCTTTGACTGTGCTTCTTTACCACCACCTCCCTCCCAAAGCACAGAGGAAAGGACCTTAGAGCCCACCCAATACAATGTACTAAACCAAGGCCTGGGATGGTGACAAGGCCTTGGGTCTTAGGACAAAAGGACCAGCCCCTAGTCCCCCGCTGTGAAGTATTTTCCTGTGTTCCACAGTACTTAAATTGATATGTGTTTTTAAAAGATTTTGTTTATTCATGAGAGACACAGAGAAAGAGAGGCAGAGACATAGGCAGAGGGAGAAGCAAGCTCCCTGCAGGGAGAGCCCAATGCGGGACTCAACTCAGAACTCCAGGATCATGCCCTGAACCAACGGCAGACGCTCAGCCACCCAGGTGCCCCTATTTTTAAAGAGAAACAGAGGGAGAGAAAGCATGAGCAGGGGGAGGGGCAGAGGGAGAAGCAGACTCTCTGCTGAGCAGGGAGCCCAACTTAGGGCCTGATCCCAGGATCCCAGGATCATGACCTGAGCTGAAGACAGACACTTAACTGACTGAGCCACCCAGGTGCCCCCAAATTGATATTTTTTAAAGAATTTTTTCCTCATCCTTTGGGGTTCCAGTTAGTGTATGTGCTCTGGTACACAGTACTGCTTGTTGGAGGGATTCACATCCGGCAGGGTTTCCCTAACCCTCCACTCACCAGCGGGTTTCCTCTCATGCTCTCTGGGTCCTGCCCGTATTTTCCAGCAGGGAAGCTAGATTCCCGTTACAGTTGTTCCCTGTCATCAGCTGGGGTGGGTAGTGTTTTGATCTTAACGATGCCTGTTTGTTTACTCTGAGCTAGTCTTAGTGTGAGAGTGAGTTCTCTATGTACATAGAGACCATTGTCCTTTACTGACAGAAGCCCTAGAGATGGGTCCCCACGTGACTGTAGGATTCCCCAGCCCAGGCAGGCCTGATCCTCCTCTCTGTCAGCTCCAAGATGAGAGTGGGGCTGGAGGGATCAAGGAAGTGACTGAGGTGAAAGGTGGGGTGGTCCCTCAGTCCTTTGCATCTCCTTAACCTACTCTAGAAACTGCTTCTCCCTGATTTGGACAGACCAGCTGGATCCGGCATCTGATCTCCCTTTGTTATTTGTCTCTTTTAGTAGCCCTAAGTCAAAGCAGGAGGTGATGGTCCGTCCTCCTACAGTGATGTCCCCATCTGGAAACCCCCAGCTGGATTCCAAATTCTCCAATCAGGGTAAACAGGGGGGCTCAGCCAGCCAATCCCAGCCATCCCCCTGTGACTCCAGGAGTGGGGGCCATACCCCTAAAGCACTCCCCGGCCCAGGTGGGAGCATGGGGCTGAAGAATGGGGCTGGAAATGGTGCCAAGGGCAAGGGGAAAAGGGAGCGAAGTATTTCCGCCGACTCCTTTGATCAGAGAGATCCTGGGACTCCAAACGATGACTCTGACATTAAAGGTATGTCTATAAGATCTTTGAGACTCAGAGGGAAGTAGCTATTCCCGAGGGAAGGCCTCTGACATTGGTGGATGCTGGAGAGCCTCAGAGCAGCCGAGTGGGGAGAGTAGGTACCAGGTTCAGGAGTTGTCGCAGCTTGTTAGGGTGGAACTGCTTCCCCTTGTTTTCCCACTCCCTGAAGAATGGTCTGGGACTGCCTCATGGAAGAGTTCTTGCCCTTCAGGATGCACATGTTACGGGGGTGATGGCAGGATTCTCTCAGTCCTCACCACGTTCTTGGGGATGTTTCTGGCTTCTGTGCTGTTTCTCCTTCAGTCTCGAGCTCCCGTTTGTCTATGCCAGGGGCCTACACTGGAGCAGTTTTCCCGGCATCTCTTATTCTCCTCTGTCAGTTGAACTCTGTGAGACTGGGGTTCTCTCTGGTTACCACTTTGCCACTAGGCATGAGAGGAAGCCCTGGCAGTTGTGTGGGTCTGTCACAGCTGATTCCCGTGTGGCAGAAACAAGGGGTGACATGTGGTAGAAACGGGGGAGGCACCAAAATAGAGCTAGCCAGGAGGAATATGGGGCCAATGGCTGTGGCTTCAGTTGTTTTCCCTCCTAGTAGAAAACCAGAAACCTTAACTATGGCCAGAGTGTGAAGTCGCATTCCAGGGGTGGAAGTTTGACGCCCCCCCCCACTCCTTCCTGCCAGCCCACATTAGAAGTAAGAACGTGGGTGATTGCTCCCCCATCTTTCCTTCCATCCTCAGGTATTTGTGGGAGGCCTGCCATGAGCGCCAGCACTATGCTGCGCAGTAGGGGACCATGGTCACAAGATGCAGCTGCCATCCCCAAGAATTTGAGTGAACCTGGACTGCAGATCATTAAACAATTATGATAAAATGTGATAAATGCTGAAATAAGAGGATTTGGGGCTGTGGTTCAACTCACTGGGGCATCTAGTCCAAGAGGTTCCAAAAAGGTTTCCAGGAAGGAGGGACACTTGTGCTAATGTCTGAAGGGTGCATAATAGACAAGTAAGGAGGTAGAGGGAAAGAGTGCTTAGTGCTTAGTAATTTTGTCATTTGGGGAGAAGCGTTTTGGAATTTTTATGAGTTGAAGAGGTTTTCTCTTAGCAAGGTGCTTCCTCCTTAAAATTCTCAAGGTGGGTTTGTGTTGTGGTGCTGTAAATGCTGGCAGAAGCAGATTTTTCCTTTCTCTGACACCACTCTTCTCATTCTTTTAGAATGTAATTCTGCTGACCACATAAAGTCCCAGGATTCCCAGCACACACCACACTCGATGACCCCATCCAATGCTCCAGCCCCCAGGTCTTCCACCCCCTCCCATGGCCAGACTACTGCCCCAGAGCCCACACCTGCTCAGAAGACTCCCGCCAAAGTGGTGTATGTGTTTTCTACTGAGATGGCCAATAAGTAAGTTCACAGCTGGGTCTTGCTGTTGGCAGGGCTTGTGTGTTTGGACGCCTGAGTTCTTATTCCCACTGAAGGCTAATCCTTTTTTCCCCCACATGTGTTATATCACTTGAAGTTAACAGTACAGAAATGGGTAAAATAAAATAAAATACAAAACCTCCTGACCCTCTCTCTCCAGAGGCAACCACTGATGATACTTCTTTGGCTTTCCTTCCAGAAGGTTTTTGTGCTTGTAAGATACAGATCTTTTTTAAACATAAAAGAGATTGATTACACAGTAGACACTTTTCTCTAATTTAGCATTCTGTTTTAAATAACACAAGTAATACTTGTGTCTGTCTTAGAATGATTAGAAAATATAAATAGCTAAAAAGAGAAATGTGTCTGGAATAGAGGTAACTACTGTGAATGTTTTGGTACCTATGTTTCTGATGGATGGGTCAGCAGATTTTTTTTGCTTATTTAATTTATACAAAATGTGAATGTACCCTACATACAGACAGAGTGAATTTCCACAGCCTTAGTTTATTATTATGTGTTGAGAGAGTTCACGTTTGCTTTTCATGTTGGGGTTTTGAACTAGGATTCTATAAAACACCTACCACAGTGTATTGGTTGGAAGGAGAAAATCTTGGGGTTTTTTAATGCCTCTTTTGAGATTTTGCTAATAGTTATCATTAGATTCCAGGAGTCTGATGGTAAATGATAGACACAAATAATGAAAATTTGTGTTTCTTGATTCTTACTCAACATTTCTGATGGCTCTCTGCACAGAACCACCTTCCTTTCCGCACTTACAAGTTCACTCTGGGGTTAAAGTGTTTTGCAGTTACAGGTAGTGGAGTAGAAGCAAATCCTAGTGTGTGCATCTCTCTTGTCTCTGCAGAGCCGCAGAAGCTGTGTTGAAAGGCCAGGTTGAAACTATCGTCTCTTTCCACATCCAGAACATCTCTAACAGCAAGACAGAACGAAGCACAGCCCCTCTGGTAGGCCATTTTGGAAGTAGAGTGTGGTTTAAAGGCTCTCTAGTGCCCATAAAGGTGGGAGATAGTCTCGATGGTGTAAGTTGCATCGCGGGCATTTGACCTACTTGTGGTATTATGTGGTTTCAGGCAGATCATGCTGTACTGGCCTTTCCTTTAGCAAGCAGGTAAACTGAGGGATTACTAGGAGAGAAGGACACAGGATAAAACAGGAGGTATATGAGGAGATGTCCGATTTCTTTCATGTAGCCATCCCTGGGAAAATCTGAATTCAAACCGTGTGTACAGGGCAGGTTTTTAACAGCTAACAAATGCTCTTGAGTTAGTTGCAGAGCAGAAGAGGAACGACTCAAGCCTTCGTACTGGAGTACATGCTGCTAATCTGCTAATTAGAGTCTCAGTGACTTTCAAAATGATTCTTCCTTACTTCAAAGTGAGAGGACCATTAAATACTTTTAATTGCTTGATATTTCCAAAATTCCAATAAATGTTATTGTGTCTCCTGTCTGGAACTTAAGTACCTACCATAAGCCACGTTAGAAAAAACGTGCAGTGGTTGCTTGAATCCATGTAGCGTTCCACATGGAACCAAAAGTTGTTTCTGTGACTGGCATTGTCAGGGCATCCTGCCAAATGCTGCTGGGACACTAAGAGGTTCAAGACACAGACCTTGCTTTCAGGAAGCATAAAATCTAGTACTAGTACTGGGTGTAGTCTTCGATGTGGGAAAAGTTAAGTAACAATAAATGAGTTAAATGACAAGTCAAGATAAAACAGTGACATTTTTGTCTTTGTCATGGATCAACAAAGTCCCTCTCCATTGACATAGCAGAGCTTGGGTTTTCCTAGACTTAAAAAGGCATTTCACATTCTTCGTATACCTCTGCTATTCAAGAAGAGAGGAGGATGGACGTACATGATATTTAAAATGTATACATATCTTAGTTTATGCTTAAATATTTTATACACATGTATACATAGTATTTAAAACTTTTATCATCCCAGGATGCATGCACAGGGTACATTGTAATGCCAGCCAGTATTTCATTGACTTGGCAGCAGATCTTATTAGGGTTTGCATCTCTACCTTCTCTGGTGCTGAAATGAGTCAGAAATGGTGTTAAGGATGGAATTGGGAATAATCCAATGACCATTGCTCCAAATCTCAAATCAAAAGGGTGGCACTAAACTACTACTTCTATCCTGGTCACATGACACGAAGTCGGTGCCCATCCCAAACTAACCGACCAACCGAACCTGGCCAACAAAACCAAACCTAAAATGGCACCAGGAGGAAAATGAAAGTGACCTCCACACTGCAATACAGGAGTCAGGGACATGGGAGACATGTTGAGCATGTGGAGTCATGCAGGTTCAGCCAGCCTTCCCACCCCAGTCTCTGTGTGCAGACATATGTGCACGGGTACCTGTGAATGAAACATTTATATACATATTCACAGAACAGAACACGTGAAGATAGTCTTTGTGTTTATGCAACACAGACTGTTCGATGCAGAGATACACATGATTCATGATTCGTGTACAAATTTGCACACAGGAAAGCCTTCCAGAGAGCAAGTGGGGAGGTAAGGAAGAGCCTCAGGGGTTTGGAAATACAGACAGGATTAAGTGAGCAAGTAGGAACAAAGGAACACCCAAAGGAGGGTACATGCGGCTAGCTGGAGGCTGGCGAAAGATCCCTGAGATGGGGTTTGTAGGCTGGGCCCCTCTGTGCTTCTGCAGTACCCCCGACTTGGGCACCGCCAGCAGTGCCAGAGTTTAGACCCAGGGTACACGTCCTTCTTCCGCACGCAGACAGCATCCGTGTCACCGCAGGTGCATGTGCTTTCACCCAGGACTTAGTGTAGCGTCGGTACCTAATAAATAATAATGAGGCTGTCATCTGACCTATAAAAAGGGCAGTCTGCTGTCTATTGGAAAGAACAGATCAAGAGACACCGTGGGCTAGATAGCCTCAGATTTCCCCACAGACGCTTCCTGCTTACGGATTATCTTACTACAGTTAATGTACAAGTTCTTATCGAATATGGAATCAGTGATCACAAACTGAAAACAGAAACCAGAGCTATCAGGCTCCCTGGAAACTCAAGGAGAGGAGTACTGTGCTAGTCACCATGTCAGAAGAGACTCTCACTGAAACGGCGTAGCCTTCCCTGCTTCCTCTGGCTGCTAGAGTACAGAGCTGTAAGTGACAAGTATATTCCCTTGCAGCTGAAAACATCAGACCTCTTGACTGACAATGAGGAGCCTATATACCTAGTTGTACTTTCGGGGAAAAGAAGGGTGTTAGGTACAGCCTCCCACATACCAAGAAACTAATCTCTCTTTGAATCAGAAATACACAGTAGACATGTGATATCAAACCTGTTCCTCGAAATAGATACTCAAATATATTCACTTTGGCAGAGTGGCTCTCCCCTGGCATGCTTATAAAGTTATTGAAACATAATCTTCAGCAAGGGAAAGATGATGCCATTTGACAGGAAAGTGGAAGAAAAAAATCAGAACGTCTCCATGTCCAGACTGGGGTTGTACATGGGCAGTTTCTGCAGCAAATGTCAGAGTAGATTTATGTGAACTGGGACAAATCCTTTTTAACATGTCTTGCTTTTTAAATTGCCTTTCCATACCATTTACCAATGATTTTTAAAATCTTGTTTATCTTCAGAACACACAGATATCTGCCCTTCGGAATGATCCGAAAACCCTCCCACAACAGCCCCCAGCTCCAGCCAGCCAGGACCAGAATTCTTCCCAGAATACCAGACTGCAGCCGACTCCACCCATTCCGGCACCAGCACCCAAGCCTGCTGCACCCCCACGTCCCCTGGACCGGGATAGTCCTGGTGTAGAAAACAAACTGATCCCTTCTGTAGGCAGTCCTGCCAGCTCTACTCCACTGCCCCCAGACGGTACCGGGCCAAACTCGACACCCAATAACCGAGCAGTGACCCCTGTGTCCCAAGGGAGCAATAGCTCTTCAGCAGATCCCAAAGCCCCTCCGCCTCCTCCAGTGTCCAGTGGAGAGCCCCCCACGCTGGGAGAGAACCCCGACGGGCTGTCTCAGGAGCAGCTGGAGCACCGGGAGCGCTCCTTACAAACGCTCCGAGACATCCAACGGATGCTTTTCCCCGATGAGAAAGAATTCACAGGAGGACAAAGTGGGGGACCCCAGCAGAACACTGGGGTATTAGATGGACCTCAGAAAAAACCAGAAGGGCCAATACAGGCCATGATGGCTCAATCCCAAAGCCTAGGGAAGGGACCTGGGCCCCGGACAGATGTGGGAGCTCCATTTGGCCCTCAAGGACATAGAGATGTGCCCTTTTCTCCAGATGAAATGGTTCCACCTTCCATGAACTCCCAGTCTGGGCCCATGGGACCTGACCACTTGGACCATATGACCCCCGAGCAGATAGCTTGGCTGAAACTGCAGCAGGAGTTCTACGAGGAAAAGAGGAGGAAGCAGGAGCAAGTGGTCGTGCAGCAGTGCTCCCTCCAGGACATGATGGTCCATCAGCATGGGCCTCGGGGCGTGGTCCGAGGGCCTCCTCCTCCATACCAGATGGCCCCAAGCGAAGGCTGGGGGCCAGGGGGCGCGGAGCCCTTTGCCGATGGGATCAACATACCCCACTCTCTGCCCCCAAGGGGCATGGCTCCCCATCCCAACATGCCAGGGAGCCAGATGCGCCTCCCTGGATTTGCAGGAATGATAAACTCGGAAATGGAGGGGCCGAATGTCCCCAACCCAGCATCTAGACCAGGTCTTTCTGGAGTCAGTTGGCCAGACGATGTGCCAAAAATCACAGATGGTCGAAACTTCCCACCTGGCCAGGGTGTCTTCAGTGGTCCAGGCCGAGGGGAACGCTTCCCAAACCCCCAAGGATTGTCCGAAGAGATGTTTCAACAGCAGCTGGCAGAGAAGCAGCTGGGTCTCCCCCCGGGGATGAGCATGGAAAGCAGCAGGCCCAGCATGGAGATGAATAGAATGATCCCAGGCTCCCAGCGACACATGGAGCCTGGGAGTAATCCCATTTTCCCTCGAATACCCGTTGAGGGCCCTCTGAGTCCCTCCAGGGGTGACTTTCCGAAAGGAATGCCCCCACAGATGGGCCCTGGTCGGGAACTTGAGTTTGGGATGGTTCCTAGTGGGATGAAGGGAGATGTCAGTCTAAACGTCAGCATGGGATCCAACCCTCAGATGATACCTCAGAAGATGAGAGAGGCTGGGGCAGGCCCTGAGGAGATGATGAAATTACGCCCAGGTGGCACAGACCTGCTGCCCACTCAGCAGAAGATGGTGCCCCTGCCATTTGGTGAGCACCCCCAGCAAGAGTACGGCATGGGCCCTAGACCATTCCTTCCCATGTCTCAGGGTCCAGGCAGCAACAGTGGCTTGCGGAATCTCAGAGAACCACTTGGGCCCGACCAAAGGACTAACAGCCGGCTCAGTCATATGCCACCACTACCTCTCAACCCTTCCAGTAACCCCACTAGCCTCAACACAGCTCCTCCAGTTCAGCGTGGCCTGGGGCGGAAGCCCTTGGATATATCTGTGGCAGGCAGCCAGGTACATTCCCCAGGCATTAACCCTCTGAAATCTCCCACGATGCGCCAAGTCCAGTCACCAATGCTGGGCTCACCCTCGGGGAACCTCAAGTCCCCCCAGACTCCATCGCAGCTGGCAGGCATGCTGGCGGGCCCAGCTGCTGCTGCTTCCATTAAGTCCCCCCCTGTCTTGGGGTCTGCTGCTGCTTCGCCTGTTCACCTCAAGTCTCCATCACTTCCTGCCCCGTCACCTGGATGGACCTCCTCTCCAAAACCTCCCCTTCAGAGTCCCGGGATCCCTCCAAACCATAAAGCACCCCTCACCATGGCCTCCCCAGCCATGCTGGGCAGTGTAGAGTCAGGTCAGTATGCTTGCGTCCTCACAGCAGTTGCACCTTGTAGCCGGAGATTGCAAAAGCCTCATTTATGTACTTTAAGAAAACTGGTGTCCTAATTTGATTATGCAACCGGAGGAGGTGGCCTTTGCCGAGACGGACGTATCCGTGGCCAGGTGCGTGATTGGTGCTTCCGCGGGGTTACGCACTAAGTATCCAATCCTGGCAGAGACACACAGCTCTTAGTGCAGAATGTGTTTGTCAGGTAGGACTGTTCAGAGGAAGAGGGAGAATGGGACACATGTGTCACTCCACAGAATAATTTACATTTGCACAATGCACGTGGGTTGGTGAAGTAAAATGCCTCGGACAGTGGGTAAATATGACTTCTTTCAATACTAGACCTGCCCACTTGAAGGGGGCTGCCCTCGTGTCCACAGGCCCTGAGTATAATCCTAAGCAGAAGGGAGGCTGTTGAAAGACTTTAGTGGTTCTCATAAATACATGCTGACCACAGAGACAGTTACCAAAAACCTTCTCCTTGGTAGACTGCTGTTTTCACAGATCAGCTGCAATTTCTCAGCATTTTCTTCCTGGGGGAAGCTCTGGCTAATGATGGTAGTTTTGTGAATGGGGCCGGAGGTGGTCAGTGGAAGATGAGCGTCAGGGTATAAATACTAGGTCCATGTGGTCTCTGCTTGAGAAAAAGTAGACTCAGAATAAGATAGAAGATGTATCCCAGCCAGCTGAAGCGTCTCTCTCCCATTTGGGTAGCGGATCACAAGAGCAGTACAGTAGAACCAGCCTCCTCAGAACTTCTCAGTGCAGACGTTGTGGTTGTGGAAATTAATCAAGAGCATGTGTAGGGTGACGCAATTAGCACCTGGGGTTGAGTCGCTGGGCCGGCTCCACGGCGTCCTAAATACCTGAGTGGAATTCTGAATCATGATCGGCAAGGGAGAGATCTGCTTATTTTGCATTCTTTTCAGTGAAATAGTTGTCCCTACACCATGCACTTCCCAAGCTTGAGGTTCCGTCTCTACTGCATTCTTGGTGTGTGTGTCTTCACGTCTTCTGGTGCATTGCATCCCTATCACACTGTGGTCACCCCTCTGCACACACACACAGCTTGACCAGAAGACTGATGATTTGTGCTCTGGGTCTAATAACACTGTCCTGTTCATCCATCTCATTCTTGGCCTTGCTAGTTCATAATCATAAGCCTGATAGCCTTTAAGAGGAATCTAATTTCCTGCCCATTCTTGTTTTATTTTGCTTTCTTGTAGGCGGCCCCCCACCCCCCACAGCCAGCCAGTCTGCCTCCGTGAACATCCCTGGAAGTCTTCCCTCTAGTACACCTTACACCATGCCTCCAGAGCCAACCCTTTCCCAGAACCCGCTGTCTATTATGATGTCTCGAATGTCCAAGTTCGCAATGCCCAGTTCTACCCCTTTATACCACGACGCCATCAAGACTGTGGCCAGCTCCGATGACGACTCCCCTCCAGCACGTTCTCCCAACTTGCCATCAATGAATAATATGCCAGGTAAGAAATCAGGAAGCTAGGATACTGAGCGAGTGTTAGACAAAAGAGAGAATTCTTGCATGCTTTTCAGCCGGCTGCAGACCCCCAATGGATGGAAGCGGCACACGCTGGGAAGTACCGTCAGTAGAATCAAGTGTCTTAACTAGAGGAAGAGAACGTGAACAATTTTGTATTCATTTGATTCAGTGTGTTTGTTAGAAAGCAGGTTTCCTTAGGATTCTTACAGTTTCCTCAAAGAAGTTCTGATGCTTCTGTTTACCTGGATGGGTACTTTTTTCCCTTTTGAGGGGGTGGGAGGGCAGTGGGGGTCCTCCTGGAAAAATACTGAGAGGTGTTTCTTTTTAACATGCAGATAGGAGTGTCTTTAATTCTCAAGTGTTTTTCTGGAAGGGCTGCCTCCAACCACTGAGCAGCCACAGGATTTCAGACAGGGCACAGCCTGTTTCCTAGCACCATCCTCACCATACCTGGTGGTTATTCTGTAGAGACAGCAACTCCTTAAATGGCTTAGGGACTATAGTAGAACCAGCATGTTGCCTTATTTCTGATTCCTGGATTTGTAGGGCTAATCCTCTCTGTCCAAAGAGGACCCTTCCTAAGTGATTCAGACAAATTCGTTTCATCTATGTTCCATGCCTCCCATGAAGAAGGCTGAATTAATTTGCCTATATTAATTTGTGACTTTTCACACAGACTTTCTTCCTGGCTATTTTCTACATACCCTTACGTTGTAAGGTTTACAACATATGTAGTCTGAGTTTAAGACTCAGAATATATCCTTTTGTAGGGCTGTAGGCCTGTATGCTCCAAAATGTATTTTGATCTCCCTGAGGGCAGGGATTTCGTGTTGTATGTTTTCCTAGCAGAGCCCCTTGCACATTTGATACACAATGATCTTGTTGTTGTTAATTGGGTTTATGATAGTTTTTCTAAAGCTGCTCTTGGTTAAGGTGATTCCTTTGATATCTTTATTTTTCTAGGAATGGGCATTAATACACAGAATCCTCGAATTTCAGGTCCAAACCCTGTGGTTCCGATGCCAACCCTCAGCCCAATGGGAATGACCCAGCCACTTTCTCACTCCAATCAGATGCCCTCTCCGAATGCCATGGGACCCAACATACCTCCTCACGGGGTCCCGATGGGGCCCGGCTTGATGTCACACAATCCTATCATGGGCCACGGGTCCCAGGAGCCTCCAATGGTACCTCAAGGACGGATGGGTTTCCCCCAGGGCTTCCCTCCAGTACAGTCTCCTCCACAGCAGGTTCCGTTCCCTCACAATGGCCCCAGCGGGGGGCAGGGCAACTTCCCAGGAGGCATGGGTTTCCCAGGGGAAGGTCCCCTCGGCCGCCCCAGCACCCTGCCCCAGAGTTCAGCAGACGCAGCACTTTGCAAGCCTGGAGGCCCCGGGGGTCCCGACTCCTTCGCTGTCCTGGGGAACAGCATGCCTTCGGTGTTTACAGACCCAGATCTGCAGGAGGTCATCCGACCCGGAGCCACTGGAATACCGGAGTTTGATCTGTCTCGCATTATTCCATCTGAGAAGCCCAGCCAGACACTGCAGTATTTCCCTCGAGGGGAAGTCCCAGGCCGTAAACAGCCCCAGGGCCCTGGACCTGGGTTTTCGCACATGCAGGGGATGATGGGTGAACAAGCGCCCAGAATGGGACTGGCATTACCTGGCATGGGAGGTCCAGGGCCAGTGGGAACTCCGGATATCCCTCTCGGGACAGCCCCATCCATGCCAGGCCACAACCCAATGAGACCACCAGCCTTTCTCCAGCAAGGCATGATGGGACCGCACCATCGGATGATGTCACCAGCACAATCTACAATGCCTGGCCAGCCCACCCTGATGAGCAACCCAGCTGCTGCCGTGGGCATGATTCCTGGCAAGGATCGGGGGCCTGCTGGGCTCTACACCCACCCTGGGCCCGTGGGCTCTCCAGGCATGATGATGTCCATGCAGGGCATGATGGGACCCCAACAGAACATCATGATCCCCCCACAGATGAGGCCCCGGGGCATGGCCGCTGACGTGGGCATGGGTGGATTTAGCCAAGGACCTGGCAACCCAGGAAACATGATGTTTTAAGCTGCTAAGATTGGATGTGCCGATCCTTGTCAAGATGAGATTCCAGGTCCTGCGAGCTGCTTTGAGGGAGTTCCAGGAACACCGTTGGTCATGCAATAGGAGAACAGAGACCCGAGGGCTGCTTTGGGGGAGGGGGGAACTTGAGAATGTATGGATTTACCTGAAAACAAATGATTCATTTAATCAACAGGTGTGTTTTTTTTAAGATTTATTTTTTAAAAATTATTTTTGTGGACTTGGGTATCCTGTGATGGCACCTACTTTTGGGAATCTGTAGCTGTGCTTTGAGAATTGCCATCGGTCATGTGTTGCACCGTTCTCTGTATGTTTACGTCCTTTGGACTGGCTTCTCCCAGGATTCTTTTCTGGTTTTGTTTTTTGCTTTGGGCTTTATTTTTTTGTGTACTGTACTATATTGTAAAAGGGATTTTAGCAGAGACTTTAGTCTTTGGGACAAGAGGAGAACAGGAATGCTGGGCTGTTTACTTTAGGTGGAGAATCCATCTTCTGACCTTTGGACTATTTTCTTTCAACTCCAGTGTATAGAAAAAAAAAAAACCAAACTACGACCTCAGAGCAGAGTATTAATGAAAAGCACAAAAAAAGGAACTAAGTTCAGCGAGGGGTGGGGGGAGGGGGGAGATTTTTCTTTTTAAAAATAATGAAACTTAGGACGTTTGTTTTTCAGTTCGAGTGCTCTCCGCACTTGTCTGTCTCCCAGTCTGCAAACCCACCTTCACATTTTTCTCTCTTCCCTCTCTCTCCCTCTCCCCTTGGTTGAGTGTGTTTCCTTCCCCCCACAGCCTGCCCGCCACCGAGGACGACCTCTGCTTTCCTCTTCTTTCCCTTTGGCAGCTGCAATACCCGGTGTTACTTGGGGGAAGTAAATCTAAGGAAGCCTCGCCTTCCAGGCCAGGTGTCGCCTTCCAGGCCAGGTGTCGCCTTCCAGGCCAGGTGTCGTCCAGGCCCGGCTCCGGCTCCGGCTCCCGGAGGGAAAGGCCTGTGTTTGGGATGCTCGGTGGGCTGCTTTTCCCTTTCTCTTCCCCAACACGCCCTCCCCTCCCCACCTGTTTTCTGTTCTCCTTTTATTAGGAATTCCCAAGTGAATTTTATCAATGTGGGAGTGGAACAGATGCTAAAAGCTATCCAGGATTTTGTTTTTGTTTTTAATTTTGTGGTTCCTCCCTTCCCTCCCCTCCCATGCGTAAAACGTTCTGTGTAACCTCCATTAAATTTGGTACAAAACCACTCACCAGAGCTGTGGTGTCAGAAAAATAAAATATATTGTTTCTTACAAAATTGAATAGCCTTTTGTGTTCATTTCAGTTCCGGTCTGCTTAGTACTGGGCGTGGTAGCTGCCACACGACCCAAGGAACACAGTGGCTTTGTGTCCCAGCGGGTAGATGAAGGTGAGGGGAAGCCTGCAGAAGTGCCTGCCCAGGTGGAGCATCTTCTCTGGGTGGTTGAGGAAGAACCACTAGAAGATTTGTCCCGGGACCAGTCCTGTCTCTGTTGTGAAGCCTAGTGGTGGGCAGAAGAGCAACCCTGGCCCCCGGTGCTGAAATTTACCTCTCGGGGTAATGAATGGTCTCTACCAGGAATTTTTGGGAGAGCCAGTTAAATGGTGTGAAGCAATTCAGGCCAAGGGTATATTTTCACTCTTTTGCAGAAGCTCTGAAGTGTCCCTGAATCTTGCTAAGGTAAAACATGACCACTGTGCCTGTGAGCCGGGGTTTTCCCCAGCCTGTGGGGGTGTCCCCTGCCTCGCTGCCTGCCGGCGTCCCCACTGTGGCCCCATTCAGTCTGGGCACGGCTCATCGCCCACCACTCGTGCCCTCGGCACGGCAGTGTGCATCCTGCAAGCCATGTGTGTCTCTCTGCACTTGAATTTGCCCTGGTGTATTTCTTCATGTTCTAGGTGGTTTTAGCTGAGTGACTGGGCGTCTGGGTGTGAGTTTGTTCACAAGTGAGAGAAGAAGGGAGGAGCAGCAGGTGCAGAGTCATCTGCAGACAAACTGGTACAAATTGGGCTCTGCTGGCGCTCTACAGTCGGAGTCCTTCCTGTGACTGTGACGGTTTCTGCGATAGGTGTGTTTGAGAGCCAATTTCTCTTCCACTGTTGGCTGCCCTGTCATCTCAGAAACACAAGAGCCCCAGGCAACAAAAGTGAGATGACTGCTGCGGCACCTCCCCCACCAGTCACCTCCACGTGTGTGCTCCTGCTAATCTTTGGAGGGCCTAAACGGTATGTGGTGTAATCATCTCCTTTGCAGATGAGAAAGCTGAGCTCAAGTTTAAGAATTCAGGCACAATCGGATCTATTCAAATGGCCCTGTGTGGTGAACATTTTATGTTAGGAGAGTAAAATGAGTGTTTTGTTCCATAAATTTAGCCGTATTCCTCGGTTCTCATTCCTCAGTTCTCTGGCTTCGAAGTTTATGGAAGTGAGCAGGGAAACATCTAAGCACGGGGAACGTGAGATGCGAGCCCCAACCAAGGAAGGTTGGGCCCTGGCATCTGTCCACTGGACTGGCTTCTGGGTGGCCCTGCTCCCGGCTGCACCTGACAGTGCTGTGGTCCCTGTCCTACTGGCCCTCGGAGGGAGCCCAGAGCCAGCTCTAGCGGCACGGTGGCCCCTGCTGGGAAAAGCTGGGGATGTGGCGCTGCTCGCTCGGCCCCCTGCTGGGCAGCATGCAGCAGTGCGAATGAGCTGTCCACTGCCCCGAAGTTGAGTTTTGAAAAGACCCCTTCATAAATCATTCATTTACATTGTCAGCAGATACCACCATTTCATCATGATGATATCTGATAAACTGAGTTCATTTGGGGTTTAAACAGAACAGTATCTAATTTATTAAGAATGCTGTGAAATAAAATCACATTTGAGAGACTTGATACTCCTATGTCGAGAACTAATTTTTTAAAATTAGCAAAAGGTTGATAAAGATATTTCTTGTTAACATAACCCTGTGAAAGCCCAGCCAGTCTCCCCCAAATTGGGGGACTGAGTGAAGGAAATGCAATAATGATGTGTTTACTTCATTTCAGGGGTTAAGTGGTGGGGTGTGGGTGATATAGCATTTCTTAAGGACTAAAAGAGTTTGTGTTGTTTTTCCTAAAGCAAAGTGAAATAAAATAAATTTTGAGAAAATCTGTACTTCTAAATGAAAATAAATTACTGTAGGGGTCTTACGAGGCGTGAGGCGTGAGAAAATAGAAATTCTAAAACAAATTTTACAGATTTTAAAGCTACTTTTAGAAAAAAAAATTGATCCAAAATTTTTCCCAGCCTCCCTACTCTCCTGCTGTCACCAGGGCCAGCTTCCATGGCTACATGTGACCTGTGTAGCTGCCCTGGGCTGAGGCTTGGGCTGCTGAAGTTCTCAATAATCTGGACAGGGGACCCCACATTTCCATTTTTCACACACCCCCCTCCACTGTTGGCTGCACAGGGGTGTGAAAAAGCCAGCCCTGGCTATTGTAAACTAGAGAAATCACAGCACCTCCACAGCCGTGCTGGGCTCTTGGCCTCACTCTTCTTCTTCCTTTTCCCCACTGGCAGGGGGGTACCCCAGGTAGGGGGGTGGTTGTGTTTCCTTTAAATGGTCTCTAGTCATTTCCTTTTCCTTTTCTGAGAACTTTCAAAGTGCTGAAAGGACAGGGAAGCTGTATTCAACACAAGGACTCATTTCCTCAGCAACTACCACCTAGGGAGCACCTACTGTGTGTCTGGAACTGTGCTGAGGCTGGGATGAGGAAACAGGTGCATGAATTGATCATGACAGTGCAGTCCGGTCGTTGCTGTGGTGATGGCTCAAAGGGCCGAAGGCCAGAAAGGAAGGTGCCACGAAGCCTCAACGGGAAGATGATTTTTCCTGGGTGGAAGGCAGGTGGCAGGCATTTAAACAGAGGAAGTGGGGCGGTAAAGGCACAGTAAAGGCCAGGAAACTGGAAGGGTACTATAAAGGAGGTGGGGTAATAAATGAGCAGAGGGAGAGAGGTCACAGGGAGCTGGGTGTGGCCCCCCTAGGAGCCTGAAATTCAACAACATTTTAAGGGAGGGATTTGAGTGATCATCTTGGCAGTTCAGCAGGAGGAGTGTACTGTGGTGTAGGAGACAGGCTGGGGGTGGGAGGGAGAATGCAGGAAAGTCACTGACAAAATCCTTCAGCTCACGAACTCATCTCTTTTGGTTTAAAAAACATTAAATTGAGTTGTACTTTCTGTGCTGTTTAAAGAACTTGAGCCTTACCGCCACATTCTTTTCTCCAACCCAGACCAGTAATTGTTCAAAGTCACCAAGTCACAGCATCTTAATTTGGTGGTAAAATTCTCACAACACCTCTATAGCAAACAGTTTGTAAAGCACAGAAAACAGTCTGTGGCCAAACATTTTATGTTGGAGGGAGTTAAATAATAAACTAAGTTAAAAAGAAAGTATGCTATGAGGACCAGAGGAATAAAAATGATCTCTCTCTTTAACATGGCTCTTTATCTGGTTTACTGTAATAGGCGTGATCTGTTTTCTGCTTACAGGTGTCCACACTCTTAACTTTCTGGCTCAGTGCTCAGTTGTGCTTGGCAACCGGTGCTGCTAGAGGAAGAAGGTGAGTATATGATCACAGAGAAGATAAAGAGAAGGTTCAGAAATTATTTCCTTACACATATTTAAAGCATGGAAAAATGCAGCTATTTCACCAAACACACAAGAACTCAATTTCTCCTTGCAAAATACTCCCTCAGAGCCCAAAGCAATTATGAACGACCCCGAGATTCCAAAGAACAGCTTGAAAAAATCCAGCCCCAGCAAAGTGCAGGTCTTCGCTGTGGTGGGGAGACAGGGACAGGACAGGACTGGGATGGTGCTTGGCTCTGGGAAGTCTGGTTCTTCCTACCGTACAGCACAGCGTGCTCACAGCTCTAGGCTGGCCACCCACTTCCTTTCCCCAGTGTCTGGAGCTAGAGTTGAGGACAGAAGGAAGTTACAAATCTCAATGTTATTCAATGTCTACTTAGTTAATGGTCAGGATGGATTGATGTTTTTAAGAATCTTTTTTTTTTTTTCTGCAGCCCAAGTTCTTTCTGTTAAAGACCCCTGGGAACTTGTGTTTATTTCTCATCTTTTCCAAGCTTCACGAAGCTTTCTTTCCCCACTTCTCATACAGAAACCCTCTGTGAGCTTCTTTCCCTGGAGACTCCTGCCCATCCTCACACATCGATCTGATCCAAGCATGAGTGTTCTGCTCTCAGTGGTGCTGTAAGAGCTCTGGAGCACATGCTTCTGGCTTCTTGGTTCTTAGTGTCAAATGCAGCCGAGCAGAGCCTAGCACCTTGCTAGAGACTGAGACATCACCACTGCCTTCAATCCAAATGTATTTGGTTACAGGGAATCATGGATTACTGTGATTTATTTTGTCTCCAACTGCAAAAGTTCTCCCAGGCTCTGGTGAAGTTCTTTATTCTAGCTGTTAGTACTTGTGCTATTAAGAATTTTTACACATACACACAGATTTATTTATACAAGTGTATATGCACCTTTGATTATACTAAGGTATGTAAATAATTAAATGCCAGTTTTGAAATGTCAACATGCTGCCGTGCAGATTAGTTTGTTTTTTCCTTGTTGATGAAGCTGAAGAATCCCTAGAATTCTCTTCATCCTTGTTCTTAGTGCCTGCAAGAAAGGCATTTAAAACATAATCATTGCTACCTAAAAGTGTAATAATACCAGTAAGGAAATACAGGGATCATATCCATAGAAAGAACCAGGCATCACTTGGCCCAGGAAAGAAAGGATCTATAGCATTGTGTAATGGAGTTCATGGTCTCAGCAAGGACCTTTATAAAAAGTCTTACTACCACTTAATCAAGAAGCGCTGAGCATCTACTTCATATCCTGCACTGTGCTGGGCTTAGGGGAATCTAAGGAAGGTATGGTAGTTGCCTGCAAGGAATGCACATAGGTTTTAGTGAGAAGATACATGGTAGCAATGAGTATGGAGTGTGACCATTCTCTGCATCACCATATTCCATGTTCACATTACACGCTGACTTAATTACTGAATTTGCCAATAAAGACAGACTAGGGCCACATAGAATGAAGTTACTGGTTTTGTGATTATACCTCTGATCCCCTTCCTACATTACTAATCTCTCCCCTTGCTTTCAGTCATTCCCATCATGCAAACAGGCCCTTGACTTGGTCCCAGGCCTTTTGCCTATTCTTCTAAGTCATCCGGTCATCATCTGGCTGCTAATAGCTCTAGGATTTCTATCTCACTCTCTGCCTTTTTGTAGGACATCTAGATTTTCAGTCAACTGGCACCATAACACTGCTTTGTGAGATTCTTGCAGGCACTTCGAACTTACCTTCTGAATTTCCCCCACATCAAATCTCCATAAATGATATAGGTCCAACCACCTGCTTCTCAGAACAGACACAAGCAGTCAGTCATTCATAATTCTTTACTCCTCACGTAAAATCATCAGCAAACCCTTTTATGTCTATTTCCAAATATATCTTAAATCCATCTACTTCTCTCCATTCCAGTTCAAGTTACCATCTTTCACCTGATCTATTACATTCATTTCTTTTTTTCTTAACTTTTTATTTATTTATTCATCTAAGCAATCTCTACACCCAACATGGGGCTCAAACTTACCACCCTGAGATCAAGAGTTGCATGCTCTTCCAACTGAGCCAGCCAGGCGCCTCTACCCCCACATTCGTTTTTTTCCCCACATTCATTTCTTAACTTCTACTTCCACTCTTGCTGTTCTTCAGTCTACTCTCCACATAGTAGCCAGAGTGATCTTAAAAAGTTGAGTTCATATACATCAGTACCTTCCTTAAAGATCTTTAATGGCTTCCCAATACAATTCTAAGATCCTTCACATGGCTTACCAAGCACCCTGGCACCTCTCCAGTTTCACTTCATGCCCTTTCTATCCTTATTCACTATGCTCCAAACAAACCATTCTAAGTCCAGTATCTCCAGTGTGCCAAGTTCTTCCTCTTGCTTCTGTAATCACATACTGGTTCCTTGGGCTAGCATGCTCTTGACTCTAGCTCTTCCTAGTGGCTGACACCTTCACCTCCTTAGGTCCCAGCTTGTTACCTCCTCAGAAAGGTCTTTTCTGATTATCCATCAAAACACCCACCCATCCCCAACACACACACACACACACACACATCATTTTGTATCACAACATCCCATTTTTGTTCTTAACAGCATTGTTTATTCTATCTCACCCACTCCATGATGTCAAGAAATGGATTTTTCTTATCACATATTCACTAGCATCTAGCACAGTGCTTACATTCTAAGAGGAATCCGTAAATATTTCTTAAATGAATGAGAGAAATGAAGGACCCATGTGAATTTGGGTGGCCAGGAAAGATTTCATGGTGGTTGTGATACATGAGGTGGTCCCTATAATAAAGCTGGGGGTGGAGGACCCAAATAACACAAATGATGGAATGGACGTAGGGAAGAACAGGGGAAGATGATCAGACCAGTTGACACTAAAGGAACAGCTGCACTAAAATAGTCTTTTGAGTAATAGAATGAAATTGAAAAGAAAGAGAAGGAAGGATGGCCCCAAAAGCCAAGAAATCTCATCTTGATGTGGGAAGCTGTAGAAACCACCCTTTGGTGTAATTGGGGAAATTACATGATAAGATAATTACTGTATAAAATGGGTTTGACAGGGGCAAGCAAGGGACAGCCCAAAAGCTGGGAAAGCTGACTGGTGGCATGCACAAGTCCTCCAGTGGAGGAGGACAAGGAGGTGAGGCTGCTGGCAAAAGAAAGTGAAAGGTGGAGCCAAGAGAGCTGTGAGGGAAGAACTCCCAAGATTTCATCAGACACTTGGGGGGGGGGGGGGGCGGGGGGAAGAGGGAGGAGTCAAGATGCCAAGATTTTGAGACAAAGAAACTGAAAGAAAGAATCATGCACATTGTTGGAAAGGACAAACCCTCTGCTCTGCAGTAGTACCAGCAGGTGGGCCATCCAGTAACAGGAGGCCATGCTATTGAATGTCATTGGTTCCAATATTTAGAACCACAATGAATCAAGCTTCTTTTAGCTTTTTGTCCATCCCAATTTCACCCTTATGAGTAAATACAAAACAAGGACAGTCCTTAGTTCATATGCCAGCCTTTCAAATATTTGAAAACAGCTATTAGGTCCCTCCTAATTTTCTTCTTTCCTGGCTAGTCCCCTTCCTAGCCCATCAAACAATACCCATGGGGTCCAAGTTTTGAGTTCCCTAACAGCTCCCATAGTTCTATTCTTTTTTTTACAGTTTATAACCTTCTTGAATGTACATTGCTAAGAACTAAAGACAGTGTTTGGTGCCCTCGTACTGTCTGATCAACACAGAGCACAGTGAGACAATTGCCTCCTTTTATCTAAACACAGTTCTTCTGGGATCCCTGGGTGGCGCAGCGGTTTGGCGCCTGCCTTTGGCCCAGGGCGCGATCCTGGAGACCCGGGATCGAATCCCACGTCGGGCTCCCGGTGCATGGAGCCTGCTTCTCCCTCTACCTGTGTCTCTGCCTCTCTCTCTCTCTCTGTATGACTCTCATAAATAAATAATAATAAAAAAAAATTAAACACAGTTCTTCTAAAAGGACAAAGTTTACCTCCCTGCCTCCCGACCCTCCCCCACCCCCTCTGCCCTTACTATGGGATTACTTTAGAATTTTAGGAAATGAAAACCCCAAGATCTTTTGCATGTAAAACAAGTCATTACTCCTAATTCCATATATTTTTTGCTTATTTTTTTATCTTGAATCCAGAATTTTACAATTAGTTCCTCTTTAATTTCAATGCTAATTTTGACCTATCATTCCAGAATCCTAAAGTCCTTAAAAACCTGTTCTAACATCCTTTGCATTGGTTCTGATTTTTGTATCAAGTATGTTAAGACTTTCATCCAAGTGATGAAAGGTCCCAGAATAAAATCCTGAAGTTCACAACTATAGCTACATTTTTAAAATCCGTTTGTTTTTATTGTGGTAAAAAATAAAAAAATACATAACAAAATTTACCACTTTACTAAGTGTATAGTTCTGCAGTATTAAGTACATCATTTTCAATGCAGCCATCACCACCATCCATCTCCAGGACTCTTTTCATCTTGCAAAACTGAAACTCAATACCCAATAAACAATAATTTCCCATTTTCCCCTTCATCCAGCCCTGGCAACCACCATTCTATTCTCTGTCTCTATGATTTTGACTACTCTAAGTACCTCACATAGGTGGAAACATATGGTATTTGCCTTTTATGAATGGCTCATTTCATTTAGCATAATGTCCTCAAGGTTCATCCACATGGTAGCATGTGTCAGAGTTTCCTTCCTCTTTCAGGCTATATAATACTCCACTACATGTATTTAGCACATTTTGTTGATCCATTCCTTTGTCTATGGACACTTAGGTTACTTCTATCTTTTGCTATGGTGAATCATGTACATGTGTGTACAAATATCTGTTTGAGTCCCTGCCTTTACTTCTTTTCTCTTTAACTATTTTTCCCCTAAACTTATTTTAACTTCTTTTCAAATATTTTTACTTCTTTAACTACAGAGGTGAAATTGCTGGATCATATGGCAATTCAAAGCTTAAATTTTTTTTAAATTTTATTTATTTATGATAGTCACACACACACACACAGAGAGGCAGAGACAGACAGAGGGAGAAGCAGGCTCCATGCACCGGGAGCCCGACGTGGGATTCATCCCGGGTCTCCAGGATCGCGCCCTGGGCCAAAGGCAGGCGCCAAACCGCTGCGCCACCCAGGGATCCCTCAAAGCTTAAATTTTTGAGGAACTGCCAATACAGTATCCCACAGTGGCTATATACCATTTTACATTCCCAACAGGAATGTGCAAGGGTTCTACTTTTTCTACATCCTTATCAATATTTGTTATTTTCTGGGTTTTTAATTTTTATTTTTTAGATTCTATTTATTTATTCATGAGAGACACAGAGTGCCAGAGACATAGGCAGAGGGAGAAGCAGGCTCCCGATTGGGATTCTGATGCGGGACTCAATCCTGGGACCCTGGGATCATGACTTGAGCCAAAGGCAGATGTTCAACCACTGAGCCACCCAGGTGTCCCTTAATTTTTATTTTTTTCTTTTTTTAAAGATTTTATTTACTTATCCATGGCAGACACAGAGGGAGAGGCAGAGACACAAGGCAGAGGGAGAAGCAGGGTCCATGCAGGGAGCCTGACATGGGACTCGATCCTGGGTCTCCAGGATCACACCCTGGTCTGAAGGCAGGGTCGAGCTGGGCTGCCCCTTAATTTTTATTTCTTAAAAGATTTTAAGTAACCTCTATATCCAACATGGGGCTCAAACTTAAAACTCTGAGATCAAGGGTTGCACGCTCTACTGATTGAGCCAGCCAGGTGCCCCTGGGTTTTTTTAAATAATAGCCATCCTAATGAGTGTGAAGTGGTATCTCATTGTAGTTTTGATTTGCATTTCGTGATGACTAGTGATGTTAATCATCTTTTCATGTGCTAAGGGACTATTTGTATATCTTTAGAGAAATGTCTATTTAAGTCTTTTGCCCATTTTTGAATTTTATTTGTGTATGTGCATATGTTTGTGCATTGAATGGTAGGAGCTCTTTATATATTCTAGAAGCAATCCTTTATCAGAAATATGATTTATAAAAATTTTCTTTCATTCCGTGGACTGCCTTTTTACTCTATTGGTAGTGTCCTTTGATATATAAACGTTTTAAAATTTTAATGAAGTTTAACTTGTCTATTTTTTCTTTTCTTGCCTGTGCTTTTGGTGCTGTATCCAAGAAATCACTGCCAAATCCAATGTCATGAAGGTTTTCTTCTAAGAGTTTTAGTTAGAGCTAACCTTAGACTGACATCAGTTCAGTAATTTATTAATTTTTAAATGTACTTTTGCAATCACTTATAAGTCTATTACCACCCAGCTCACATTTTACATCTACTTATTAAGTAACTGATTCTTTTATTTTTTTAGTCAGAACATACAAAACTAGGAACTATGGATACAGCAACAAAATAGGCATGATTGTATCCTGTCCTCATCAAGTTCATAGTCTGCTAAAAAAGTCAGACATTGAACAAGTGATTACAAACACAGGTATGGCATGACTGAGGAAAAGGAAGTTGCCAACATGAAGACTAAAAACATCACCTGGAAAGATTTTTATCAAATTTCTTGGGAATATTTGATTTATTGGTCTGTTAACCAAACAGAAAAGAGATAGTTTCACTAACTATGATTCCTAATGCTGATTACTGCTTTCTTTCCTAAGTGCTCACAGACTTTTACTTATTTAAGAGTCCACTCTAGATGCTACTGGGGACAAAGAGCCCTTGGTCTTCAGACTCTGGAGTCTCTCATTTTATGGATCTTGAAACACTAGGACCACATTTGCCTTTGTATTTTGGTTCTCTGAAACTAAAAATCCAAAAGTATCTTAACTTTTCCTAGACTGTTCTCTGAAGTAACATCTAGAACTTCTTTTGCTATCTCACAGCATTATGCATCTGTATATGAAGATCTGAACTCATTTCTTTTTACTTCACCAAATGATTTATTCCCTTTTCCCATATTTGGAAATCCCTTATGATCCCTCAGACAGTTCTAGAGCAAGCTTCCTCCTTTCCCCCAGCCAGCCCTGGTGGTTCACTGCTCTGGGACTAGGACAGGAGGTAAGACATGTGACTGTTTCTTCACTGGGAAGGATCTGAACTCATTAAAAACAACCTGGCACTACGTAGTCACCTACGTTTTCATCAATCCCAACAATGTTTGGCCTTTTTTGGCTTGAAGATTGGTTCCATTCCTAGGAAAGACTTATTAGGGAGGAGAGAAGGATCTGGAGTTAAATGGTTTCTTTTGTTGTTCCTCTATGAAATCCTTTTCCCCAGATACTGAGCCTATTTTTTACTTCTTATTTTCTCAGAATGTAGCTTAGAGGCCTTTAGCTTTCCCCCCTGCCATACCTCATCCAAGCCTCTGGTATCATGGGTAAAAATTGGGGAAGTTGGGAGCCAGTGTTCTTTGGGGTTGAGGAAGTGCTAAGTATGAAGGGATGATGTAGCATCTATGTGCAGACAATTGGACATAAGGGCAGGGAGGGTGAGAGGTTTGGAAAAGCTATGGAAATATGAATTCCTCCACATGGAGATGAGTGTGGATTATTTCTTCATGGAAGTAAGAGAAGAGAACTAAACGGAGGGCAAAGAACTAAGTCATGAAGGACCGGCACAGTCAGAAGTGGGGGAAGAAGTTCCAGCAAAAGAAACTGAAATTTATAGTATAAGAAGAAACCCTAGAAATGACCCTAGCCCACCTCTCTCATGTAACTGATGTGGAAATGGTTGTCCAGATAAAGAAATCAATCACTGAAGTCGCTACAAAAGTATAGAGTTACCCGAGGGGGTGGAAGAGTGGCTTTTAAGAAATAGGAGGTGATCCACAAGGCCAAATGCTACTGAGGAATCAAGAAAGGTGAGAACACTAAGAATGGTTCTCAAAACTGATCAACTGATGCTGTGGTCTCCTGGAGGGCATTTCTGGTAAAGAAATAGAAGGCAGATGACCAGGGAAAAGGGTCTGAGTATAAAAGAGACTGGGGGCCATGGAATTATACACACTCTGTAGGTTTGGCAGTACTAGTCAAGAGAAATAGGATGATAGGTAGAAGGAAAACAGAACTAAAGTTTAAGATCATGGAAATATTATTTTAAGAGAGGAAGAGAAGAACCAATTGAATGGCAGGGACTGAGGATACAAGAGAACTCATGCCATCCTTGGCAGAAAGATCACAAGAAGGAGGTAAAGAATCAGAGCACGGTGGAGGTAAGCTTTGGAGAAAGGAAAATACCAAAAGGAAGGAGGCAAGCAAAGGGAAAGCAACACTCCAGAGGACAGATGTGGGGATGTGGACAGAGATCAAGCTGACCCTGAGGTCAAAGGTGGGAGTCTGAGTCCTGCCTCTGCCTCCTACTCAATTAGCTGCTTTAAATTTCAGTGTCACAGAGTTTTTGGGAGATGGGTATCAGATAACATATGTGCATATGCCTAGCACAAGCTGAGTTATCAGAGCATTTTTGAGATTTACCTCAGGCTTGCAATGCAGAGATCTGAAATGGCTGTTCTATTGAGTAAATTCAAAAGCTTCACAGATGTGCTGGCTGGGCTGTTAGAAGATTCTAGCTGGAGATGGGAAATGTTTCTTCTTTCAGAAGGGAGACCCACAGAGCCTTCTTGTTGCTCTCCTGGCACTGAAAATTCACACAGAAAAGCCTTGGAGAAAGCTGCACCAGAGTGGAAATTCTAAGATGGGATGGTGGTAGCAGCAGGACTAAAGTATTCCCTGGCACCTCCAAGCCCAACTGGCCCAACATGATGGATTTTTTTAAAGGGTTACAGTGAGGTCACCAGATTCTCAGGTACTTCCCTCTTCCTTCTTTAAAGTTCAGAATCATCAAATTAGGGGACCAAACCCCATCCCTGACCACATAAAAAGAAAAATGAGGCCTGCCTCTGACTCAGACTGTTCATAAGGAATGAAAGATGCTGTGCAATCAGAGCCATAGATTCTCAGGGTGGGTGGAGACTTTAAAAGCCACTTATTCCAGTGCCTGGATGGTGTATGACCCTTTACAACACTCTAGCTAAATGCCAGTGTAAGCTCAAAATCCTTCCGTGACAGGATTCTTCTAAAGTAGCCCAATTCATCCATGGCCAACTTGGATTATTTCACAGATTTTCCTTATATGAACCTAAAGTCTGTATGTCCCTTTAGCCTACACACTGGTCTGAGTGTGGTCTTCAGCCCCTTTGATCCCTCCTCCTTGATGGTCCTTCTCCAGTTGGCATGTTTGCTTATTTCTGCTAGCAAATCTGGCTCCCACATCTGAGCACAGTTCTTTGGGTGTGCTCTGAGCTGTGCGGGATGGAACAGGACCATCACCTCTTTCATTCCAGGTACCACAGCACATTTAAAATTTTGAGAAACACATCATACTATTGATTCACACTGAACAACCTTGTTGTGGGCAATTGATTTTGAAATCAAGAACTTTGTATTTATTCCTAGTAAGTTTTATCTCATAATATTTGGCCCAGGATTAAAAAAAAAAGATATTGGCATGGACATATCAAATATATCCATCATTTATTCACTCATTCATTCAGTCATTCAATAAGCTATTCTTCCTGGTTTTATGTCTTTAGTAAGTATATCCAGCCTGCACCCTCTGGTTATTCAGTTGTATTTTTCCTCAAACTATTAAATAACATGTCCAAATGGGCAGAGGCCTAGAGGCCTACCAAACAACACAAAACACTTCTCTGAAAAAAGATTGACTACTGAATTGGTTACTTTATTAATTTGGCAAATACATTCAATAAATATGTATTGATGCCCTACTATGTGCCAGGTCATGATCTATGTGCTGAAGAAACGTCCAGCAGTGAACAAGCCAGACAAGGTTCCTGGTGATTATAAGAGGGGAGACATAGCATAATAAAAATAAAAACAAAAAATAATAATGGCTGACATTTATTGAGCATTTCCTATGTGCCAGGCATTGTTCTAAACACTGTACATGTTTACTCTTCACAAGGTCTTGTGAGGTAAATACTATCATTATTCCCATTTTCTAGATTAAGAGTCCTGAGACACAGAGGAGTTAAGTCACTTGCTCAAGATCACACAGATCCTAAAAGATGGAGCATCAACCTAGGCAGTCTGGCTGTAGAGCCTGTGTTAACCACCGGGCTTCTGTTGTACCTCTACAAAAGTAAATGTTAAACTAAACATACACATAAACGCGTAAGGAAATATTCCACCTGAGACAGAGTCATGTTTAAGCTGAGATCTAGATGACAAGCAGGAGTCAATATCGCGAGAATTGAAGGGAGAACAAAAGGCAGGGCATGAGGCTGAGGGGTGAGAGCAAGGGTCCTGTCATGTGGGGTTACGTAATACCAGGGATTCAACCAGTTATGAATATACATAACTGTTTCAGTATTCAACCTATACATACCCATCTTGCCCACAAATATACAGTGAATGATACCTTACCCCTACTCTGTGATACAGGACCCCCTCTTTCTTCTGGCCAGTTCCCTTCCAGCTGTCACCATCAGTGTAGCACAGCAAGATGCACTCTGGATGCACAATCAGGACCCAGAATCCATTACAGTTCCTCCATGCTATGTGACCTTGGCCAAGTCACAGCCTCTCTGATCCTTCAGTTTCTGGGGATTTTTCCCATTGCTCATTCCCAGAGTAGAACCACTAAGGTACTGAGCATTTGGGGATACTTCAACTTAGGGAGCAATCACTTATCCTTTCGCCTTCCTGAGCTCTTCCATCCTCATCTCCATAGGGCCCAGGTAAGCTGTATCTACTTTATGCATCTGGCTTCAGTTACTAACTGCTCCAGGGACTGCTCTCTCATCTCCCAGAAGCCCTGCTGGTTTGACCCCATCAAGTTCTACTTACCCAAGTGTTATACAACCCTCCCCTTAATTACACACTCAATCAGTTCCTTCCGAGCTCAGCAATTTGTGGTCTCTGGGCATCCCCAGGCTGCTTTCCTGGATGTAGCTCCCAGGCTGGGCCTTGGCAAGCCTCTGAAGTTCCGACTGGGTTTCTAAGGCCATGGTGCCCAGAGCTGAAAGCCTTGCTGCTATTTCACACTCTATTTCCTTCCAAATTAATTCTCTGATGAATACTGTCCTTTGCAGTGATTCAATGCAGGCCATTTCCTTACATCTCTCCTTTACCTTTGAGACTTTTAATCTCTCTTGAAACCAGATTTTCCTCTGCGGAAAGCCTGCCTCAGAGAAAAATGCCCTGCTTTCCCAACCAATATATACAGCCCCACCACCACTGGCCCCAATCTCACAGCATTCATCCTTTACTGGCTAACCTAGGCTATGTCTTTGATTTTTTTTAAGATTTATTTATTTATTCATAGAGACCCACAGAGAGAAAGAGAGGCAGAGACACAGACAGAGGGAGAAGCAGGCTCCATGCAGAGAGCCTGATATGGGACTCGATCCAGGGTCTCCAGGATTACGCCCTGGGCTGCAGGTGGTGCTAAACCGCTGCGTCACCAGGGCTGCCCTATATCTTTGATTTCAAAGCACATACCTGCCTTCTCTAAAAATCTTGGCAGCACAAGGAGTGACTCAAACTTCTGGACATATGGGGAGCCGCTGAATTCTAGTTTAAGGCCCAAACACATGAAGATGCAGATTCTAAGTTTACACTTGAGCAGCTACCATGATCCGGATCTTTCATATAGTGATTTTGCTTTCACTCTCTACCACTTGCCCCGTCCCACTCACAGAGAGCATCCTCCTTCTCAACATACAAATGAAGAGAGGCTCTGAGTTGTCCAAGGTCACAGGGCATAGGAAAGTGGTAAGACTGGAATCTAAATCCCTCTTTACTCCAAGGTAGATGCTTCTACCATCCCATAAGTGGCTGAAACTCCCCTAAAATAGTCACTAGGATCTTATCACCAATGGCACAGTATCCAGGACTGGATGCCCATGCCTTAGGAACCCTCAGAAGAACACTCAGAACACTGCCTGAGGAACACTCAGAAGACGTTTTTTGAGCAATAATACAAGCAATGCCCTACATTTGTATAGCACATTTCTCTTCACGTTATTAAGTGCATGACATACCTAATCTGTGAGAACCCTGGGATGATTCTGTGAAGGAGACACTATATTACAGTATCATTTCACAAATGAGGATATACTGGCTTGTTAATAGCAAGTTAACAGATTTACCCCAAATCACACAGATGGTACATAAGGAAGTAGGACTTGAACTCACAGCCTGTGACTCCAAGACCAGTGCTCTCTCAAGTTCTGGCACTAGTTTGGATCTTTACTTCCAAAATGGGAGTTTTGGGACATTCTACTCACCCCCCTACACACCACCCCACACTCCAAGTCCAACCTTCAGGGAAGCTTACATTTCAAAAGCCAGGTAGAGAAAAAAGAGTCCTGGAAGACTAGTTGTGTATTGAGGATAGTGCTTTTCAGCTCTCTCTCTCCCCACCCTTACTTAGACAGGAACCAGGTTCCTAGAAGCTGGCAGTGTGGACTGGGAGGGTCAGGACTGTGAGGCCAGTCCCCGCAGCCACCAGGAGGTAGGGATTGAACAGAGCAGAGCCCTCTTCCTAAAGAACTCCCCAGCCAGGCAAAGGAACTCAGACTTTCTCTTAGCAACTCCAGGGTACACAGGGAACCTCAGCTTTAGCCCCAAGGTTGAAGAATGATACTTCCCTGGCATATAGTAAACAAAATAGTTGCTCTTAACTCTTCCCATCATCCTTTGCAGATAGATGGACAGCACCCTAAAGGATTCCAGCTGAGGAGAAGGGGTGCCAGGTACCACTTGCAAAGACCTGAGTTGCTTACAATAAACACAAACAGGTCAGCATGCCAGGTCCCAGTGCACTGAGGACTGGGGATGAGGTGAGATGGGGACTCTGTCTTCCTCCTTCTCTACAGGTGGGCCGTTCAGAGTTTTGAACACCTCATGTCCTTTTGAACCGTCTACATGAAACTATTAAAGAGGACTCAGCACATAAGAGTGACTGGCCTTGTCTAATGACAGTTATTTCATCTCAGTGCCTGCCAGAGCCAAGAGCTCTGTGAGTAAGATAAGCCATGTGGCCCCGGGGAGGATCTGTCAGGTGAATTCCTGTTGAAGTCAATCTACCCAAGCAAGCCTGGGTATGTGGGAGAAGAGTGACCACTCTATCTTGGGAGGCCCTAACTTTGGCCATCCAAGGAGAGACCCATGCTGCAAATCCTTTTAACCTTACAGCAGACATTAAGAGAAACAACTCAAGGCCAAGGGCAGGTTAGGAGTTTATTTTATTTTTTTTTAAGATTTTATTTATTTATTCATGATAGACACAGAGAGACAGAGACACAGGCAGAGGGAGAAGCAGGCTCCATGCAGGGAGCCCGATGTGGGACTCGATCCCAGGTCTCCAGGATCACGCCCTGGGCCAAAGACAGGCGCTTAAACCGCTGAGCCACCCAGGCTGTCCAGGTTAGGAGTTTATGAAATGCTTTTCACATCCATTCTCAGGACAGATTGTCAAGTAGGCAAATATTAACATCCCTGTTTAATAGTTGGGGAAACATAAATTCAGAGAAGTTAAGTGACTTGCCCATAGCCACATAACTGGTGACCAAGGGAGCCAAGGTCCCTCTGTACACACAGGCACACTCCCCCCAGTAAGGGATAATAGAGGAAGCACTTCTGCGGTGAGGGGAGCTAAAAAGCACACTCCCAAAGCTTCCTACCAGGTGAAGAATCTGTCACAGCTCAGAATCTAGAGGGCAGAAATAGCAAAAAGGTAAAAAAAGACTTTGAAGATCCTTACATTTACTCAATTCTCACAAAAACCCTAATTAGTAGGTATAATCATTTCCACTTGACATGAAAGGAAAAACAGACTCAGAAAACCCTGTCCAGGGGTCACAAAGAGGCACATAGTATTGCCAGAATTTGAACCCCCAGAAGCCGGCTTGTTTTCCCTTACTCCATGGTTCCTCCTGGTGGTGAGTGGGGAAGAGTGCACAGAAGCCACCTTTGTACCAGGCAAAGGGAGTTCAGAATCCATTCAATAAATCTTTGCTCAAGTCCACTTTGTGCCAAATCTTGTACTTGGCTCTAGGAACACAATAATGAACAAGACAGATGGCCCTCTACTGAGAGACAAGTAGAAACATGAGAGGTGTCTCAATGAGCAGGGATTAGGTGGGCAAAGGGTGTGTCAGGGGATAGTGAATGTGTACTGAAGTCGAGAGACCAGAGGAGTGGGATTTCCTTTTTCTAAAACAGTTCAGTTTGGCTGGAATGGGGCAGGGTGGGGGTGTGGAGATGGGTAATGTGTGCTATGTGAGGGGGGTGTGAGGGATGAGGCTGGACAGGTAAGCAGGGGACAGGTCTAAAAGAGAAACAAAAGGCAAGAAGGGATAGGACTCATTAGGAAGTCACTTAATAACCCAAGAGGATAATTATGGGCCCCAGGATAGTAGTGACAGAAGGGATGTGTTCATTTATTCAACAAATGTTTGAGTGCTAGCATGTGTTAGGCACTATTGGTGTTAGAGGCATATCAGTCTGTCTTTATGGAGCTTGCTTTCTATCAAGAAAACAAACACATCAAACATTGATAAATACTATGGTCAGAGAAAAAAAACCACAGGATTAGGTTGATTGGTTGATTGGGGCTGCCATAACAAAATACTACAGAGCAAGTTGCTTAAACCACAGAAATGTATTTCCTCACAGTTCTGGAGGCTAGAAGTCCCAGATCATGGTATCGACAGGATTGGTTTCTTATAAGGCCTCTCTCCTGAGCTTATGGATAGCCACCTTCTCCCTGTGTCTTCACATGGTCTCCCTCTGTGTCGGTGTCCTAATTACCCCTCTCATGAGGATCCTTATAAGTCACTGGATTAGGGCCCACTTATATGACCTCTTTTTACCTTAGTTCTCTTTAAAAGCTCTATCTCCACACATAGTCACATTGAGGTACTGGGAGTTATGACTTCAACATATGAGTTTTGAAGGGACATAATTCAGCCTGCAACACAAAGTGACAGAATGTAACTAAGGCTGGAGGTAGAGGGAAGAGAAGGGCCTGAAATATTTTACGTAGGATAATATGGGGAGGGCCTCTCTGAGATGGAACTGATCTGAGGTGAGGACATGATGCAGGGCTATGTGGCATGAGAACAGCAAGATGGCTATTGCAGCTGGAGGATGAGGATGGAGAGGATGTCATAAAGCCTTGATGACTGGCTCTTTGAGGTGGGAAGCTGGGGTGAATTCTGAGAAGAGTGACATGATCCAACCACATTTTAAAAGCACCTATGCTGAGAAGTTGGGGGAGAAGGAAGAGCAGAAATAGTAAGAGATGACGCTGAGACTAAAGTAGCAATGGAAGTCTTGAGAGGTGGTCAGCTCTGGATATAGTTTGAAGAGGGCACAATAGGATTTACTGATGCATTAGATGAGGATATGAGAAACAAGGGGGAGGCAAGGGTAATTCCCAAGTTCTTAGCCCAAGCAACTGAAGGAAGGGTGGTGCCATCTACTTAGATAGGGAAGCCTGTGGGAGAAGTATGTTTGAAGAGGCAGGAGAATTAAGAGTTTATCGTGGACAATGGGAAGTTAATATAAATTAAATATATTAAATATCCACATAGAGATGTTAAGCAGACAGTTGAAAATGACACGAGAATTCAAGGGAAAAGTCCAGGCTGAAGGTATAAATTTAGGAGGCATTATGTAAAAATATTTTAAACTATGGAACTACTTGCAGGAAAAAATATCCAATGGAAAAAAGTCAGTCTCTTCAACAAATGATGTTGGGAAAACTGGATACCAACATGCAGAATGAAACTGGACCACTTTCTTATACCATACACAAAGCTAAATTCAAAAGAGATCAAAGACCTAAATGTGAGACAGGAAACCATCAAAATCCTAGAGGAGGACACAGGCAGCAACCTCTTTGACCTTGGCCATAGCAACTTCTTACAAGACATGTCAGGGGAAGTAAGGGAAACAAAAGTGAAAATGAACTCTTGGGACTTCAAGATAAAAATCTTCTGCACAGCAAAGGAAACAATCAACAAAACTAAAAGGCAACCTACAGAATAGGAAAAGATACCTGCAAGTGACATATCTGATAAAGGGTTAGTATTCCCAAACCTATAAATAACTTCTCAAATTCAACACCCAAAAAAACAAATAATCCAGTTAGGAAATGGGCAGAAGACATGATTAGACACTTTCCAAAGACATCCAGATGGCTAAGAGACACATGAAAAGATGTTCAACACCACTCATCACCAGGGAAATACAAATCAAAACGATGAGATACCACCTCATGCCAGTTAGAATGGCTAAAATTCACAACACAAGAAACGACAGGTATTGGCGAGCATGCAGATAAAGGGGAACCCCTCTTGCACTGTTGGTGTGAATGCAAGCTGGTGTAGCTACTCTGGAAAACAGTATGGAGGTTCCTCAAAAAGTTAAAAACAGAACTACCCTACAACCCAGAAGTTGTACTACTAGGTATTTATCCAAAGGATGTAAAAACACAGATTCAAAGAGGTATATGCACCCTGATGTTTATAGCCACATTATCAATAATAGCTAAACTATGGAGAGATCTCAAACATCCATCAACCAATGAATGGATAAAGAAGATCTAGTATATATACACAATGGAATATTACTTAGCCATCAAAAATGAAATCTTGCCATTTGCAATGATATGGATAGAACTAGAATGTATTATGCTAAGTGAAGTCAGTCAGAGAAAGAAAAATACCATGTGATCTCACTCATGTGGAATTCAAGAAAGAAAACAGATGAACATATGGGAAAGGGGAAAAGAAAAAAGGAAAGAGGGAAACAAACTATAATAAACTCTTTACAATAAAGAACAGAGAGTTGATGGAGGCAGGTGAGGGATGGGCTAGATGAGTAATGGGTATTAAGGAGGGCACTTGTAATGAGCACTGGGTGTTGCATGTAAGTGATGAACCACTGAAACCTACTCTAGAAACCATTGCAATGTTCACTAACTAAAATTTAAGTAAAAATAAATATAAAATAAAAAACAAATGAACACATAAAAAGCAGAATCAGACCTATAAAAAAATAAACTATGAAACTGCTTGAGATCATGTAGGGGGCTGTGCATAGGAGAAAATGTAGAGAAAAGATCCAAGGACTGAGCCCTGAGATACTCCAACACTCAGAAATTAGGAAAATGTAGATTCAGCAAAAATTAAGAAGTTGAGAAGTTGGAGGAAAACCAAGAGAGTATTTGTCATGGAAGCCAAATGAAGAAAATATTCCACGACTACTGATGAGAAGCTGAGTAAGACTGGAAATTGGCTGTTGGATTTAGCACTCAGAGGTCACTGATGATGTTGACAAAAGCTGTTTCCATGGAGTGGTGGGGTGAATACTTAATCATAGTTGGTTCAAGAGAGAAAGGGAAGAGAAGAATCAGAGATGGCAAGTATAAACAACTCATTTGAGAAGTTTTGCTGTAAAGGGGGAGGTAGCATGGTAGTTCAAAGATGTGGGAAAAAATTTCAAGACGGGAGATTTTACAGCATATTTGTATGCTAATGGGAATAATTAGGGTAGGAAGATGAAAGTAACAATTCAGAAAAAAGATAATTGTAGGAGTCTCAGTGTAGAGCTGGAGGTTGGTCTTGGATAGGAGCATGGATGGTTCATTCTTAGTAAGAGGAAGGAAGGAAGGTCTTATAGGTGAAGAGAGTTGGCGGTAGTCGGGGGCCGGGATATAGGATTCTCTTCCGTTGCTTTTACTTTCTTAGTGAAAGTAGAAATATAGTAATTAGTGAGTAATAGTAATGAGTGAGGATGGGGAGGGACAGCAGTAGTCAAATGAAAAGATGTGGATAGACTGAAACAGTGAACAGGAGAGACTTATAGAACTTAACTGATTAGACTTGGAAAACATGGGAGGAAAAAGACAAGGATGGATTTCTGGTTTGACACCTGAGTGGATGGTGGAGTGTCTTTCATTCAGATACAGAAGGCTGAGGGAGGAGGTCTGAGAGGAGAGAGGGGTTTGATTCTGACACAGAAAATTCTGTGCCTCTGGGACATCCAAGTGGCACAGATGAAAAAACCTCAGCCAGAAAAGTAGGTCTGGGAGTTGTCAACATAAAGACAGTTAGAAGTGGACAAGTTTTTTGACTGCTATTTTCCCTAAGAGGTAAAGACATTGGTGGTTTAAGATAAGTGCAAGTTTGAAAGAGATTCTGGGGAAGAATAAGAAAATTGATAAAGAATAGGAAATAGGGAGACCATCTGGTACCCCTCGGGCCTGGTAAAGGTGGAGTTCATATTCTGAGAGTGGTTCCAGCCCTCCACTGCAGAGCCCTCATCCTTGCTCCTGGAGCTACAGCCACCAGAAGCCGAGTGTCTGTCCTGCATCTTCCAGGTGGGTCTCCACAGCAGGGCTCCATCTCCTGACCAGCAAGGTCCCCTGACCTTCAAGCTTACTTTCTACCTACACATAACACCCTTTCCCCCTTACTTAACTGGTTAATTCCTACTCACCTTTCCTACCCAAATCAAGATGGAACCTCCCTAGAAGCCTTTCTAAACTGCTCCCCACCAGTCCCTGCCAGCTGGGGCTGGGGGATTTCTTCTTTGTACTCAGAGAGCCCCTGATACGCCTTATCATACAGTGAAACATACTGCATTGTCATCACTGACTTACCTGCCTCTCCCACCAGGCTGAAACAACTTGAGGACAGACCCTGTTCACTTTTATAATGCTCACTACTTAGTAGGTGCTCAATATATGTTTGCAAAATGAAGACAGAAGAAAATAACTCAAGTCCCAAACCAACATTTCCGCAGGGTCATAATGTCCCCAGCATACATCATGGCAGAGGCATCTGGCCATGGAAATCAAGCCACAAAAATAGGAAATACTTCTTTGGCTTCAACATAACACCTCTCTTCCTTTCAAGAAGAGACTTCAGTAAACCTAGTAGAAAGAAATAATACCCTTGCTAAAATACATTAACCCTTGTTCCTACCTTCCCCAAATATGACAGACAGAGGCAGTGTGTATAGGCATTTATTGAAAAACCAACACCTTCTGTTTGTATAAATCAGTCACTCTCCATTTCCATCACCTGTACTTGAGAGCAGAGTGTGTGGTATTTTTCTGGGCTCAAGGCGTAAACTGACAAGGTGTTTAAGAACTTGTCCAGTGGACAGAGCCGGTCAGGACAACCTTTTGGCACCTGCTCCTGTGGAAGAGACAAAACTCAGCAGAGCCACTAAGGACCCTGGCCTGCTATTTTCTCCTATGCCCAAAGATCTGAGAGGCTTTGACCCAATGGTGTGTGCATGCACACATATAACAGCCAAGGAGGCCCCACTACCCAGTCAGCTTCTAGAGTAGGAGCACCACGCCCTGCTTGGTCACACAAGTACTGCTTATTGAATTGACTGGGGAGACACAGTCACATTATACCCCAAGCTGGAAGGGCAAGAGGTCTAATCACTAAGGAGTGCTCTAGCATCTGCCCTGGGCAGCAACTTGCTGAAGCAGCCAAAGCACCCACAGCTCTGAAAGCGTACACTGCCTCCCAAAGACATCATCATTAATTTTCAAAACAGGCCTCCCAGTCAGGATGTTACATCCTGGCAGAGACACTCAGGGGAAGAGGAAGGTGGTCCCGTTCCTGAGTCTATAGCAGATGTGTGAGAAGGCCCAGGTCCTAGCCTGCCACCTATTTCCAGTTCTGCCTCATCTCTGGGTTACAGCTATGAGTCATTCCATTGGATCCAGAGAGCTGACCATACCAAGGAGACTCCACTGAGCCTGAGGAGGGAGGCTTGGTGCTAAGACCGGAGAGTGGGGCTGGAGGGGCCTAGCTACCACCCAGTTGCACCTCACAGGTCTTACCTCCCCACGGTAATAGAGCTGCACAAACCACTCCTTAGATTCCTGGTGCTGATAGAGTTCCATGGTCAGATCAACAGCAAATGGGGGCCATTTGTGGTCAAAAATCCCCAGGGTGATTAAGAGAGGCACGAGGGTCACATCATGAGCAGCATAGAGGTACAGCTTTCTGCAAGGAGAAAACAGTCCTCCACAGTCCTTTACCTCAGGACTCTGGAGGCCAGGATGCTGTCTGCCTCCTTTAAGTAAAAAACAGCACTTGCCTCAAAACCAGGTAACATCTAGAAGTCAGTTAGCCTGGTATAAAACTTCTTTGATGTAGATGGTGGGGAGAAACCTTATTCCCACCCCCATGTTTTCATGAGGAGGGATCCCCACCAGAGCAGCTCTCTTGGGCCCTTCCTGCCCACCTGCTTGCCCGCCCACCCACCTACTTGCTCCTCCCCAGGTGAGCTTTAAAGTAGAAACTGAGCATGTGTGGCTTGGCCCTACCTCTCTTCTCTCCTTGGGAGCCGCCTGTCTGTGGCAAATGTTCTTCCTACTTACAGCTGTGTGATGCGTTTAGCGAACACTCTCTCCTCCTTGTTAGCGAGGCTTGTAGTTTGAGGGAACTAAGCTCATTTTGAAGGCATATTAATAAGGTTGTTCGGCCGTCAACACATTCTCCAAATGGCTTTAATCGTAAGAAAGGTGCCATTTTAATCTATATCTGCTTGTCCCTTGTATCTATCTCTTAGGAAAGATCAAGGATTTTATGTGTTGACTCCTAAGCTAGAAGACTAGCATTGGATCCTATAGTATTCGACAGATAAAAAGTCAAGGGGGGCAAGGTAGCAAGGGCCGGTTAGAAATGTATTGTCATTGCAGGTGCTGTGAAGTATAGGGAAGGGCACTGGCATATCTGCTATTATAAATCTGGCCCAAAGTTCTTGAATGTTCCTATTACCTCACTGACCCATACTATTCTGGTGCTTGTGAGTTTCTAGCTATTTTACGGTCTCTCTCTTTCTAAAGAAGGCAGCCTACAAGAGTGCTTCTCCAATAGTAGGTGCATACAAATCCCCTGAGGATCTTGTTAAAATGCAGATTCTAATTCAGTAAGTCAGAATCTAACAAGCTCCCAGGCAGCAGTGAAGCTGTTCATCTGCAGACCACACTGCTCAGCCAAGTGCTTAGGACATAGAACATTCTAACTCTGTGCCTCTTAACTGGGGTTCCAGGCACTACAAAAGTGGTGATGGAAGTTCAGAAGCTAATTCCAACATTTAAAAATGCCTAGTGGATATCATACCCTTCTAAACACTCAGTGAAGGTGTTCAAACTAAACAACCTATTAAGCTGTTATATCAGTGTGACATCATAATCAGCTACTCTTTCACATGTGTTCAATTAGTTAAAAAAAAAAAAAAGAAATTTAGAGTTCTTTCTTGCTAACATAAAAATTTCAAACCATGGTGGGATGGGTGCAGCAGGAAGAAAGGTAACGATGTTGTAAACATCTTTAGGACTCATGACATCTTCAACAGCTACCTTCAGGGACTGACAACCTGGTCCTTGCCCCTCTAAAACCTGGGTCCCCTCCTTGCAGCCAGAGCCCCCCCTGCCCTCAGCTGCACAAAGCAGGATTACTGTGGCAGGTACCTGGTCTTGTCTGGGGGAGTGGCAGGATCCACGACTTTCAGCAGGTTGCTCTCCAGGATGTGGAGGAACGGGCCTACTGCCATCTGAAGGCTTTCCCTATGGCGAGTAAACAACATTGAAGCAACCAGTGGGCACCAGCACTCAGGAATGCAAGCTGGTTCTGCCCTGAGGACCTCCTGAGCTGAGAAGACAAGTAACGCCTGAGGGACAGAGACAGGCAGGAAGGGGAGAAATGGCGCCATCTTCAGTTTGAGTGTTCTCTGTGCACGAAGACTTCCAACAATACAAGCACCAGGATATGGACCTGGTATGAAAACAACTGAGATGGAAGTGGTAACCAGGATAAATCATGAAGAACTAGTCCTTCAGGTATAAAAGAACAAAGCTGGGAAGGACAGGGTGTAAGTGGTTTCCAAGAATTCCAGAAGGCCCTTAGAAAAGTGATCAGAATAAATAGCATCCTAATCCATGCTTCCCAGAGGCCAACCCTCCCTCTTTGGAGTTTAGACCATAAGGACATGTCTTATCTATTTGGTATTACACAAAGTCCAGCAGTAGTGCGCACAGGGTTGGTGCAGTGGCTCCGTCACTTTCTTTTTTTAAGATTTTATTTATTTATTCATGAGAGACACAGAGAGAGAGAGAGAGAGCAGAGACACAGGCAGAGGGAGAAGCAGGCTCCATGCAAGGAGCCTGATGTGGGACTCGATCCAAGGTCTCCAGGATCACGCTCTACACTGAAGGCGGCCCTAAACCGCTAAGCCACCAGGGCTGCCCATCTCCACCACTTTCACCCTCAGGTTTGCCACCTTATCATCACAAGGTGGTTACCGCAACCCAAAGCCTGTCATCTCACAGTGGTAAACAAAGCAGGCAGCTGTGCCAATTAAGTGGCAAAAAGGCTTGGTTTTGGTGCCTCTTACCTTTTATCAAAGAGGAGGAAAAACCTCTTCCAGAATTCCCACAGCCTAATCACGGACTAATGAGAATGCGGTTGTCCTGATTGGCTTAGGCCAATCTTCTTTTGTGGTGACAGGGTAAATAAATAACCGCCTTTATAAATCAAGGAATGTTGAAGCAATGGGTGAGGAGTAGGCAACCAATACCGTATGCAACATATACTTTCCAGAAGAATGTACACAGGCCAAGCCAAGCTGGATGGCACTGTGAGGTCATCTAATTTGTTCTTGAAGAAACATCAGTTTTATGAAAGCAGGGCTAATTTAAATAGAAAGAAGAATCAGACCTTATTTAAAATGCTTTACACTGGGAGAAAATAAACTCTGGCCATTTTCCAAATCCAACCCACTTGCCTATTTTGTAAATAAAGTGTTATTGGAATATAGCTGTGCCCATTTGTTTGCATATCATCTATGGCAGCTCTTCTGCTACGTGGTCAGAGATGAGTAGCCGCAACAGATAATGCATGGGCTGCGAAGCCTAAAATATTTACCAAATATGTGTGTGTGTGTGTGTGTATGTGTGTAGGGGAGGGCAGTGACAATTTAGGCTGGTGGGGCCACTTCAGGAACAGATGGGGGGAAGGTGGTAAGTCATAGTGAGTGGTGGCAAGGTGTATGGCATGGCTGGAGCCTTCTGGATGCACTGACTTTGAGTGGGAGAAAAGCAGCCAGAGGTTCTTACTCTTATGTAACAGGCCCTGAAAATTCTTGAAATGTTAGCCACTTTTTTTTCCCACTCATCTCCCCAGGACTGATCCTCTATTACACAGCTCCTCCTCTACCAAGTTACCTATTCTCAGTGCAAGCCAAATGTTCTTAATCTATCAAAGAAAGGTGTTGTTTTCTTTAAAATTTGGTAAGAGAGAAACTCTCCATTCTGGTAGACAAGAAACAGGCCTTCTAAAAACAGATCCCAGGAACACAAAAAACACTCAGGGCTGATAGGTGATCTGGCCTAAGTCCTGGCTCTGCCTTGCTCGTCAAGCCTAGGTGAGACAACCCACATCACTCAAGTCCAGTTTCTTCAGCTCTCAATCCAGGACGTGGACACTGTCAGGGATAATGACATCCCCCTCATAGCGAGAATAGGAAAATGACTTTTAAGTTGTAAACTAATGAACAAAGTGGGCAGTCATTATTTTTCTGTTAGCTATCCCCACCCAAACACCCAAACCCTTTGAAACTTAAAGTAAAAGGGGGAAAAGTCAGTGATTATGAGAAACTCAGCGGTGAGTGGTGGCTCCTGGTTTTGTATAACAGTGAATGGAAGCACCCCAGGTCACCAGTCCCAGCTCCAGAAGTGTAAGGTCTTAAAGCTGAATCCATTCAATAGGCCAGCAGAACATGGTGATTTCTACCTCAGCATATATGGAGACCCAGCTGGCAGGTGTGAACAGGCCTGGTGAACTCTCTTCCCCACATACTGGGAGGCCTGGCCAAGCATGACTTGATGCCAGCAGCTGAAGAGACTCCTCACCTGTCTTCCCCTTGGATAACATACAAGGCTGTGTCCACAGCTCTCTGCTCAATCATCCGTGCAAACCTCTTCAGTGTGGGGCAGCTCAGGAGGCTGTGCACCTGAAAGGACCACAGGGACAGTTTTACAAAGAAATGCTTCTCATTCACTGAGTTTGGCAGCTGATCAGCTTCCACAGAGCGTTCGGGAGCCTGTCTTCTCCTGGGGAGGGGTCTTAACAGCTCAAAAACCTATCCCCAAGGCCCTTCTGAAGCAATTCCTAGAGATCTGAAGGCCCAGGGAAAGAAAGAAAGCTGCTTTTCCTTCCTTTCTGATGGCTCCTTACCTACTTCAAAATGAAAAACATTTGTATTTTTTAAAACCATAAAAAATAAGTAAATAAAATACAGAGTGCAGAATTCATAAATTTCTACATGACTTTCATTTTCCCCAAATGGATTTCTAAAAAGTATGCCATGTAAATACTTTATATAAACCCTCATCTTATAACCTTACACCTATTTTACCCATAGCATGGGGCATTTCTGCCTTCTGGGAACACTGTCATCCTGACAAGAGAGGGAAGGAGGATCCAGGTTATACTACACCTTTAGGAGTCTAGCTTTCGAATCTAGAGAAGGCTTTCCCATTGTGTGGTCTTCAGTATTTATTAGATAAAAAAGATTCTATGGCTAAATAAGTTTGGGGAAAATAGATTTAAAGATTGACCAGCTTGCTTTACATCTTAGATTCTTTAATACGCTGCTGTGCACATAGACTCTCCAAAAAGTGATATAATGGGGATTCTAAACTTTTAGACAATCCCTCCCTACACATCACCCACCCAGCCCCTGCCTGCTCATAGTATACACACTTATATCACACTTGTATTCTGGAGAGCACACCTCAAGGAATTCTGATCTACAGTTAAATATCCATGCCTAACAAAGTGAGGAGTCTTCCCTGATTGTGCCCTATTACTCAGTTCCCACACCCATTCCACCTGCAAGTCCCACACAGTTGCCTCCACACACGCCCCTCCACCTGGTTCTAACTCAGGAGCCAGCCTGTCCAGGTGCCTATCCCCAGATCCCCCACTCCCAGGGCTGGAGGATAGTCATCCAACCTGCTCGGCAGCCACATTGTCAAGTAGGCTGAAGAAGTCCACTCCATCATTACTGGTGATGCCCATCCCTTCCTTGACCTTTTGCAAATCCTCTGAGATTCCTGGCTGCAAAGAGGCAGCCTTCCTCCGTCCTCTGCCAAAAAATAAAAAGTAATCCCATATATTGTAAAGTATATCTCATTCATCATTTGGGATTTTATTTATTGCTCAATAACAAGACATTGGGATTAGTTGGTATTATTCCCATCTTACACGAGTCAATTGGGGTTCTATGAGTTCAGATGACTTATGAAAGTAAGTTAGCAGGTACCAGGGCTAGAATAAAAGCCTGGATTTCCAAATTCCACTCTAGCATTTTCTTCTATTATACCAAGAACAATACAACCAAGGCCTAGGTCTGCTTGAAAACAACATTCTCTCTCTTCTGTGGAACAGTCTTCACACAGCCCTGAAACATCTGAACACTGTAAAGCGTTAACAGCTCAAGCCAATCTATTCTACAGGGCAGCAAATTAGTAAGAGAAGGAAAATCTGTGTCTTCTGCTTGCCCACCTAGATTTGCAGTTCAACCGCTGGCTTAATCATCTTTTACTTAACCTGTCAGTGTCTTCATCTGCCTCTTCTGAGAGCCCACAATGGTCAAGATGACAGTGGTTTATAAAGGCAAACTCCACTCAGGTTGTACATATCATCTCTCCAGCCCAGCACGTGGCTATTCTTAAGCTTGCTGTACCTTCACTATGAATTTGTGACTGTGAACAAGAGCTTCTTCATTTCCTGGACAGCAATGTCAGGCCTTACTGTAAAGCAATCCTTCCCGCCCCTTATCCACCAACATGGTAAGCCTAGGCAGGCCCTGTGTTCAGGCAGAGTCTGCCAGCAAAAGTGGTAAAAGGCTATCTGTTCCCCACTGATGAGCAAGAACCCAGGACAATTACCTGGTTCTTTCCTGCAGGTTCCAGCAGTTTTGGTAATTGGGGTACAAGACTTCTGAGCTTGCTTCATCAGTGTGGATGATGATGGGTCCTGGAAGGAAGGTAAAAGCACAGGCAAAAGAGACTTCAGCTTGTTCTTCCCAGCATCTACCCACTCTCTTCTTCTCTGGTCTGCTTCAGGGAACAGATCATCAGGGTTATTCCTTAAGGACAATAACTGCCTTCAATATGCCCTGGCCTTGCCAACAGCCAACAGAAGGCCTTCTATGGTCTGAGAAATGGAGAAAGCAAGTAGCAGCCTTGTTCTATCTGGCACAACCCCTCCTATTGGGCCATGTATAGACTAGAGCAGGCACAGACTTGGATCAGACCAGCATTTCCCTGACCCATTCCAAAAGATTCCTGAATAAAAGCACTAGCAGCACTTGTGCATTATAACAAAGAATGGGCTGTCCCTGACTCTATCAGAACTAGGTGACTTTCTTGCTTTCCAAAGTCCAATCCTATAGACCAAAATGGTGACTTAGCACATGGCAATCTAAGAAAAGTGACTACAAGGTCACAAATCCTGTCAGCCCCACAGCCTTGCCCAAAAGGGAAGCCAGGTTTCCAGGTGAACTGCCAAGAACCACACACGTCAGACTACAAACAATGTTTCTTACATAGTTGATCCTTGAACAACAGGGGTTAGGGTCACTGGTCCCTACCCCCTACAGTCGAAAATCCATATATAACTTTCGATTCCCCAAAAACTTAACTACTAATAGCCTACTGTTGACTGGGAGCCTTACTAGTAACATAAATAGCTGATTAATCCATATTTTGTATGTTATATGTAGTACATTACTGTATTCTTACAATCAGGTAAGCTAGAGAAAAAAATATGATTAAGAAAATCTTAAGGAAGAGAAAAATACATTTACACTTCTGTACTGTACTTATAAAAAAAAATCATGTGTAAGTGTACCCATGCAGTTCAAACCCATGTTGTTCAAAGATCAGTTGTATACTTCACAGTAGCTCGCTACTGCTCAGAGCTCACAAGTATCTTTATCCTCTTTCATCAATACCCAGAGAAGGTGCTCTTATACCTTCCCATGCTTTGCCCTGTGCCAGACAGGTACATAGTGAAGGTACAGACTGGTAGCCTCCCTTTCTACATAACTCAAGCCTGACCTTCTCTGATGGCAAAAGAAAGAGCCTCTTCAGCAGCTCTCTGGAATTCACTGAGGTCAATATGTGAGGTGATTAGATGAATTTTTTTTTGATTAGATGAATCTAAGCCCCAAAGAGCTAGTATTCTCAAACAAATTATTCATAGTCAAAACTCCAGTAGCATATGGTAACTTTACTAAATTCAGACACCACTTTGTTGATCAAATAATCAGGGGTTCTCTCCAAATATATGTTCTCTGAGCGACAGAGCATAAAGGTGAAGAGTGTAGATTCTGGAACCAGACTGCCAGACTTTGAATCCCTGTTTCACCATTTACCAGCTTTGTGTCCCTGGGACTCTCTGTGCCTTAATTCTCTTATTTGTAAATTAGGGATAATATTACTTACATCATAGGGTTATTACAAGAATTAAACAAGTTAGTATATACAAAACTATTAGAAAAAGGTTTGGTACATGGTCAAATTAGAGTCCCAGGATACTTGGGTCCAGTGTCTAGTGATGATAAACCACTTCCCTCTCTGCTGGGAACAGGAGGCAGTCTCAGTCTGAGACCTGCCCATAGGTCAGGCTATCTCCAAGAAACAGCTTTCCTATTCCAATTGTACTTTTGGTGTTTCTGAGGAGAGGGCATTTGCCTCTTAAAAGCTGGGCAAGTAAGAGTTTTTAGAGGCCAGGCACTGTGGACTATTCCAAAGCTCAGGGGCTCCTAGGAAGTAAGAGGAAGCCCATTCTGTTTGCTTTATGTTACTTAGATACATGCTGTTTGTGTTCACTAGCCAACTGTAGCTGGAATTAGCAGCTGTACCCAAGCCGGAGTGGGGTAAGGCCAACCTCCTCTGGCCTGGAGGTTTCTATTATCTTACATAGTTTATTTTTCTAAAGGCTGATGAAAATCTTGTATCTATTTGAGATACTGCTAAAGAAGCTAAGCAAGCACCTTTGCCTTACGGCACCATTTTAGTATTTTGATATTGGTGAGGTCATGTTGACATGAAACTCAGACTGGCAATTAAATGTAAATTTGCATCAAGTACAAATGACAAAATGCAGCTCCATTTGATAGTCAAAGGGCCTCAGTACATGAGGTCCATGAGGGAAAATAACAAATGCGGTCCTTGGTGGTAAAAGGTTGGGTACCACTAGCTGTGATCATTCACTAGTTGAACATGTCAAAACCCAAACACAACAGACTTTCTCAATGAGGAAAGGCTGAACAGAATACTATTAATACCATCTGGGTCATGCTGTGGATTATCATCACCACCAGAGCAACAGTAGTAAGCTGGGGTCCCAGCTAAGTGTCCCTCCTGCCCTCCTTCCTTTTCAAGCAGTGTCTTACCTAAGCAAAAAGTCCCCATATGTTTCACAAGACCTGATTAGGGTTGCCTCATGCAGCCTATGTAGCAGCTTAAGGGGAGAAGTCAGGAGCCAGAGGCACATCAGTATGGCTGATGCGTCACTGCAGATGTGTGGGTCAGAGTGGTAAGGCAGCAGAAGGCCAGGCAACAGAGGACTCATGAGGATAGGTACACCACAGAAGCCATGTACATAGGAGAGGAGAAACCAAAGGAATGGGCACCAACAAAGAGGGCAAGGAGGGCTTTGGAAGTAAGAAAGCTCCTCTGGGATAGGGGCTAACTTCTAGACTCCAAATTCAAACCTTCTTTCTGACATTGGAAAAGCCCAGCCAGCAAACACCGGGTAGACTCCAGATTCCGATATATATTAGTGGAACGGACACTGGAAAAAAAAAAAGGTAGAGACATTCATAAAAGGACATTCATATATTACTTTATCCTACAGAGTAGCTGAGAGGCTTTAAAGATCACATAAGGGGAGCTATGGGGGTGGGAAGAATCTCTGTGGGATGGCTGCCCCAGGGAAGGGACCTGAAAGCCAATGAATGTCACCTCCATTGACCACATGTTCACAGGATCCTTCTATACAAGGGTAACGGCCCCAAGCTATGTTGGGTGAGAATGGGAATCATCCGGGGGGGTCAGTACAGGTTTCTTAATGCTTAAGACCTTCAAGTGGGTGCAGCATCCCTTTTTTGAGTGACTCACAAGACCTCCAGTGGATTGAAGGTTGGCGAAAGAAAGGGGATGTCCTCCACATAGTTCTTCCTCAGCCTCTCTCCTAGGGCAAACATCTGCTGCATGCCCACATTAGTCAGCTGTCCAGCAAACATGCCCCCCTAATATGGGGCAGAGAGAGAAGAATGAAAATACCTCATAGCCTGCTAAACTCAGCCCAGAGAAAACCATGGAAACGTCACAGTGAGCTTCCCAGAGGAGGGAAGCATTGCTCACCTTCAGTTTGGTCTCACGGTATTGAGAGTCGAAAGGAGAATGCGGTTTTGGGCCACCAGCTAGATTGGTGACGGTGTAATCAAACTGAGTATGGGGTGGGACCTCTAATAGCTGGAGATTCCACTCTGCCTGTTGTGACCACAAAAAACAACACATTGTTTAGAAGTTTCTTGAAACTTACAGCAGTAATATCCAGCAGCACTTGGAAGACATAGCTGGAACCACAGACACTAGCTAGGCCCACAACTTTCGCACAAGAAGGAAAAAAGCTAACTCTAGAAAAGACCGTAATTTAGTACTCCAGGGATCCTTAGCCCAAGTCCTGTTACTGCTCCACTAGTCCTCACTATTGAGATGTTGCTCTGGCACTGAGCCCAGACTCCAATAAAGGAGAGAAATGCCGGAATGCCTGGCATTCAAATACTTGGTAAATGAATGAATGAATGAATGAATGAATGAATGAATGAATGAACAAATGAATGAATATAATATAATGTCAGTGAGCATAAATTTGTAAGAATTCCTTAGGAACCAATCTGCAGGTTTCTATGCATCCTGCCCTCAAGGGCTCTACTTAACATCCCCTGTAACTACCACCTATTTCCCTTCCTCTCATCCAATTTCTCAAGCAATTGGTTGCCCCCTAAGAAACCTTCACTTCTTCACCATCTTCCTTCTCTCCTTAAGAGAGACCTGGCTCCTGCTCCACTGTACTGTAATGGTTTCGAAATATCACAAGTAGCCATATGTCTCAGAGCTCCAACTGCCCATGAAACTCTTACACTCATTGAGTCAGATATGATGATTTCAATTTTAAAAACAAGTCTTTCTTCTTTCCATATACCAGCTTCTCTTCCCAACATATTATGTATGTCACTCGCAATGATACCACAGTTATTCTAGGCTCCAAAACTCAAACCTCACTCTTCACCCACTGCTCCACCAGTCTTGCACTAAACTCTATTGATCACTGTCTAGAAAAAAAGTCACTCCCAAAAGTCTTTTATCTCACTGTCACCGTGTAAAATCTTATTACACAGATTATCTTCCCCCTCACCCCCATGAATCCTGCTAAGTCATTTTCATCATATCAATACCTTTTTTTTTTTAAGATTTTTTTTTAAGGGTGAGTTATTCATGAGAGAGACACAGAGAGAGGCAGAGACACAGGCAGAGGGAGAAGCAGGCTCCCTGCAAGGAGCCCGATGTGGGACTCGATCCTGGATCCCAGGATCACGACCTGAGCCAAAGGCAGACACTCAACTGCTGAGCCACCCTTGGTGTCCCTGTCCCAGTTACTCAATAGTTTTTTCCTAATGTTTCAAGCAATAAACATTTCCTAATGTTTATTAGTGAATGATCACAGCTAGTGTTTATTACTGCTGAGCCACCCTTGGTGTCCCTGTCCCAGTTACTCAATAGTTTTTTCCTAATGTTTCAAGCAATAAACATTGGCATTCCAGGGCTTCTCTACCTTGGCTCAGCCCCTGTTCCCAGCTGTACTGTCACTATGCCTCTTTCCTCCCCTCCCCAGACCAGATCATGCCCACTGCTTCCTCTGCATCTTCTTTTAGCTTGCTTCTCCCTTGCTTGTAGGGACTCCTATCCCTACTGTCCATCCATTTTCTCTTCAAGGTCCAGTGATAGCTCAAGTCTTACTTTTCATCAGTGACTACTCCAGCTTTTAGTGGATTGTCTTCTTACCTGAATTCCTACAGCACTTAAAATCATAAGAACCATATTTAAGTCAATTCCCCACTACTTTGTTTTGTTTTAAAACTAACATTTGAAAACTTCCCTATGTCATGCATCATTATATTTATCTTGGTCTCTCCCAGAAATTCCCAGGAGAGCAGCACTGGGAATGTCAGGTTCCTTTCACACAAAGGAAACCCCGATTCTTTCAAAAGGCTTTGTCTCCCTCCCACCTGTAGCCAATCCCCCAAACCTGAACCTCTTCCCCCAGGGGTGCTACAGCAACTGATATCAGAAGACTAGGTGTTCAGAGCACAGACCTTCTTCCCAGTGTCTTTTAAAGATTTTTTTTTAATTTTTATTTATTTATGATAGTCACACAGAGAGAGAGAGAGAGAGGCAGAGACACAGGCAGAGGGAGAAGCAGGCTCCACGCACCGGGAGCCCGACGTGGGATTCGATCCTGGGTCTCCAGGATCGCGCCCTGGGCCAAAGGCAGGTGCCAAACCGCTGCGCCACCCAGGGATCCCCTTCCCAGTGTCTTTTAATCCCAGTTCCTTCTTTCAGAGTTCTGACTCTATAACCTCCCTGCATAAATCCTTCAATGACTCACAAATACATGATGGCCCTTGCCTCCCCCCTGCCCCTACTTCAGTATTTCTTCCCTGACCTACACACTTAGTCTCTAGCCATATAACTTTGTTTCCTATAGCACCGTCCTCACACTTCCTGGTCTTTCAACCTCATGTTTCTTCTACCTGGGATTTTCTTTCTCCTTTCATCTGGAAGGATTTCTGCTCATTCCACAAGACAGCTTAAATGTTCCCAGAAGCCGTGACCATGGGCCCATGCTCTCAGCCTCAGTGGCTCTTTTGGTAGCCTTTACCAAACTGTATTAGAAGAGCTCCATTACAAGTCCGCCCTGCTCAGCAGTCCTGCTCTGAGAACAGACTGGGTTGTCTATTTACCCCTGCATTTTCAAGCCCCAGAAAAGAGCTTGGCACACAATAGGTACAATTAACCGTTCCAACAATTTGCCAGACCTTTGTGGAAGATACAAAGATGGAAAGAATATGATGACCCTGCCTTTTCTGGATTTTTAAGTTAGTAGAGACAGCAAGCTATGAATGTAAACGATATAGCAGCACTAATACAGAAACTACAAGAAGAAGCCAGATGAAGGCCACAGCTGTTCAAAGACAAGAAAGACCTTCTCTTCTGGCTGGGAATTCAGGAAAAGTTTCATGGCATGAGTGGCCTTCGAAGTGAAGAGAGGATTTAGATGAGCAAAGACCAGGACTTGAGAATTATTCTCAAGGTAAGGAGGTAGGTAAGGAGAGAGTAGTATTCAGAATTCCAAGAATAGGTAAAAGTTTGAGCAAGGCAGAGATGGCGAAGAATGCATATAGGAAAGAAGTGGTTTGCCTCAACCTAGGAGCAGTTTTCAAACTTTTTAATTAGCAAATACCAAACAGAGTTTGATTTTAGATTTCCACAAAGGCAAAAACTAGAGTTCCTCTAGTTGAAGTAGGAGTGGGAACACAGAAGCCCAGCCACTCAGCATCCCCCTGGGCCACAGACTCCAAAGAATAGTTGGAAAACCAGCAGCACAGATCACCATAATTGGAATGGGAAGACTGATGCAGAAACCAGTTTCAAGATGTCTGCAATAGAGCTGATGAGGGCCTAAGGCCTCATCTAAGGCAGTAGAAACAGAAGGGATGGACACAATGCATGTGAGTCAAACCTGACAAGCAAGTAGATAAAAGTTTTATTTGGGGGCTATGTTGGTAGGTCAACTTGGAAGAATAAAGAAAAAAATTACTTCGATTTTGAGGCTGGATGCCTAAGGTGACAAGAGGTCCTCCGTGACTAAAACTAAGACCAGCACAGAAGACCACTGACAAGCTGAGTTCAGTGTTGGACATTTTAAATTTGAGGTACCTCCTTTGTGTTCCCAGGGCTTCCAGCATATTCCCATAGTTGGAGTCTCTTTTCTCTCTGCTTCAGCACATCTTAAATTCTTCTTTTTTTTAGAGGTTTTATTTATTTATTAATGAGAGACACACAGAGAGAGGCAGATACACAGGCAGAGGGAGAAGGTCCCCAGGACCCCGGGATCACGCCCTGAGCCAAAGGCAGATGCTCAACCACTGAGTCACCCAGGCGTCCTGTACATTTTAAATTCATTTACAGTCAAGACTGAATTATCCACCCTTGTAAGTCCAGTGTCTAGCCCAGGTCCTGACACCAAGTCAACAACAGGGCCTATTCAGCCTCACTAAGAAATCTCCTGGGGAAAAAAAAAAAAAAGAAAGAAAGAAAGAAATCTCCTGGGGAGCCTGGGGAGCTCAGTTGGTTAAGCATCTGACTCTTGATCTCAACTGGGTCCTGGTCTCAGGATTGTGGGATCTGAGCCCGTGGTGGGCTTCTTGCTCAGCAGGGAGTCTGCTTAAGATTTTCTTTCCTTCTCCCTCTGCTCCTCTCCCTGCTCTCTCTCACTCTCTCAAATGAATAAATAAATATTAAAACAAAAAAAAAAAGGAGAAGAAAAAAGAAATCTCTTCCTGTTAAGGACATCTTCCAACAGAAGGTTCTTTGGCATTTCCCAGAAGATGACTCCTGGAAGTGCAGGTCATGTCAAAGCTACAGTACATGTTTTTAAAATTTGAAGAACAGATGATACACCAGTTCCATACATGGTGTCCACCCCCTAAACAAACTCTCATTCTCACTCTTGCTCTTCAGCTTCAAAGTTAGTGGCAAAGACTAACTTTATAATTTTACTTACTTATGCCCATTTTCAAGAACTTAAAGTAGATGATAGCAATAGCTAAAATATAGTAAAACAATCAATTCAAAGTAGGCAAGAAAGACAAAAGCAAACAAGTATACGGACAAAAATTGGACACAGAAATAAAGTTTCTCAAAAATGTACACTATAAAGATCCATATACTTAATTGTAGAGGGGGCAAAGATTCGGCACTAGGCTCTCTGGCTTTTATGTAAAGGAGAAACTCCATCAGCTAGACAAGCCTAAAGATAAAAGCAAGACAACTGTTCAGGAGAAGCACACCACTTCTAATGCTAACAGACAAATTCCTCCCAAGGGTCCTCATAAAGAGGATAGAGTAATATAATGAACATCTTTTCAGTAGTCACAGCAATGGGTTCTATGGGATTGTTTCTCATAGTTTCCTCAACACAGAATGATGACATCTCACCAAAGCACATTTCTGTGAAGATAATACTATACTAGGATTGATATGCTACATTCCAGAGGTAAAAGAAAAAATCTACATAAAAATAAACAAAACCTTTCTGCGTGTAGATTTTAGAATAAAGCAATGGGCGGCGTTGGGGGTAGGTACCTGAGTACTCAGTTAGTTAAGCATCTGCCTTTGGCTCAGGTCATGATGGCGGAGTTTGGAGATAGACCCCCATGTCGGGTTCCCTGCTTAGTGGGGAATCTACTTCTCCCTCTCCTCCTCCCCCTGCTTATGTGTGCTCTCTCTCTCACACAAACAAATAGATAAAAATCTTTAGAATAAAGCAATGGTTTTAAACCATGGCTGCAGACTGGCATCACAGAAAAGTTTTTTTTTTTTTTTTTAAGATTTTATTTATTTATTCATGAGAGACACAGAGAGAGAGAGAAGCAGAGACAGACACAGGCTCCACACAGGATGCCTGACATGGGACTCAATCCCAGGTCTCTAGGATCACGCCCTGGGCTGAAGGCGGCACTAAACCGCTGCCCCTGAAAAAGTTTTTTAAAGAAACTGATGCCTGGCCCCAGCCTGAGCTCATCACATCTGGATATCCCGGGGTTGGTTCACTTTTTTTTTTTTTTTTTTAATTTATGATAGTCACACAGAGAGAGAGAGAGAGAGAGAGACAGAGACACAGGCAGAGGGAGAAGCAGGCTCCATGCAGGGAACCTGATGTGGGACTCAATCCCGGGTCTCCGGGATCACACCCTGGGCCGAAGGCAGGTGCCAAACCACTGAGCCACTCAGGGAACCCCATCCACCCCTGGTTTTTTTGCACAGAACTTTATATGAGATAATCAAAGATGTCTAATGCATTTGCCTGAAGTCTGAGGATGTGAAGAGGCAGGAGAGGTAACAAACCTTCTCTAATTGCCAAGCAAGGACATGGACTTCACATGCTTCTTATTTTGAGGCTACATAGAAGACTAATGATGATGGCGTTCTCCTGAGCTACAAACTGCCTCTTCCAACATAAAGGCAGAAGGTACCCTTCACACACATACTGACTCAGGATAAAGTCCTAAAAGAATCTAAATGTTTCTCAGCCCCTTAAGGGAGGATATATACTGTACAAACTAGGTCCAAGCTTAGACATTCAGACTTTTATTCTCTTGCTACCACTGATAGCTTTGTCTTTAACATGAGTCTTCTACCCTTATATGTTATTTTCCAGATTTTCTGTAACAAGAATAAATGAAGGAGAGTGAGTGCACATGAGATGTGTTAAGTACAAAAATCATAAGGAAAATTTAGTGACGTAATACAAAAAGGCAGAGTAAGGGATTGAAAAAGCATCAAAAAGAAAGGAAGGAAGGGAGCCCAGGGCAGGAGGAAAGGAGGGAAGAAGAAAAAAAAAAAAAAAGAAAGAAATTCCAATACCAAGCAGAAAGCGGTATAAACATTCAGAAAGGCTAACTAGAAATCTGGTAATAGAATTAAGTGCCTGCCAAAATGTATTTATTTATGTGGGAAGTGCTTTAAAAGTTTGAGTTCATGCAAAAAACAAAGCAAAACAAAAGTTTGAGTTCATGCGTGGCCAGCTTTAAAAAGTAGATTTTCAGTTGTAGGGTGTGAGGACACAACTGTAAGGGTTTCTGGAAAGCCAACTATGATCATGAAGAGTATGATAAATATCAGGTTTGGACATCCGTTGAACATGCTCCAACATTAAGCTGGAGGATCAATAATACAAAAGCAGTCCACAGTTAAGTGTGACAGCGAGGGACCTGAGGATTTCAGATTGCCTCTTTATCCTCATTGGGAAGCCAGTTCTTCAATTACAGGCCTGCCTGCTATCAAAGGTCAGAGACCTTCACTGCTTCTCCCCAAAAATCAAATCCAGGAAGGTTAATCACTTAAAAAAATTAATCATTTGTGCTTTAGTCATAATTATCCTCACAATACCAGTTAGATCTTGAGACACAGCCACAAGACTAGCCAATTAAAAAAAAAAAATCCCTTCCACAAAAGTTTTAGACACCCAAAATAGTAAAGGAGAGCCCAAGATACAGCACTTAATTGTAACAACAACAAAGCCTTCAAGGGATCCCAAATGGTCTCCAGCAAACCCTGAGAAAAAGCTCCTGTAAAATCTGTTCCCAAAGATGTAGAGCTCTGTTATCCACTGTGATCCCAGTTATGGTGGTTCCTGCAACTCTCCACAACCTTCAAAACCATCACACAGAAATGCACTACACTTCTGTTCTCAAGTTCACCCCCAATACCTGTTAAAATGCAGAATCTCCAGCCGACCTCACACCTGCTGAATTAGAATCCTCATTTTAACCAGATCCCTGGGCGATTTAACTAACAAGCACCCTAAGCAGCGCAGTGCTACCAGCTGTGCTACACCACAACCAGGAGGGGCACAACTGGAAGGTCCTCGAGGAGGAAGGGGACCTCGGGGATACCAGGCCAGGACCTCTGCTCAGAGGAACTGCTCAGCGGAACTGGCTAAGGCAGTTTTCCCTGGGTGTGGACCCAGCGGGAACCCAGCTCAGTGAGAGTAAAACTCCAAAGGTGAGAGATCGGTCGACCGCGCGGTCCTCGCCGCAGCAGCCCCCGCCCAGGCCGACCTCTCACCTGCTGCTTCTGCGGGAGCGGCTTGAGGGGGCTCCGCGCCCCGTGTCGGAACACTACTTGCACCATTTTCAGCTCCAGCTGACTCCGGTCGACAGGCTGCCGACCGTCAGGCCCCCGCGGCTCGGCCCGGGCCACCCGCCGCTGGTGGACGCAGTAAGCCAGCGAGGTCAGGACGCCCACCGGGACCCACGTGCGCACGCTGAAGACCCGGGTGATCATGCTGGAAGCCCCGGGCGGCCCTCCGGCGTGAGGCTGCACAAGGCGAATACACTCTCTCCGCCCGCTCCGGGGCTCAGCGGCCGCCTCCAAGGTCCCGGGGACCCGCGGGCGCGCACATCCAGCGACTGCTGCGACTCCCGGCCCCAGAGGGAGCCCCCAAGTGGGAGCGGAGCGGGAGAAGCGGAGGCGGGAACAGCGAAGACTCCCGGGGAGTTTTAACTCGGGTCGGGGTTGGCAGCTCCCGCTCTGCTCCTTATCTTTCGCCCTCCAGGGAACCGTAAACTTGGACTCCCAAGTTCGGCCTCCAGGGCTCGGAAGGCACGGGAACCAGCCCCGAGTTCCTCGACGGCAGAGACTCCACGAACGCACACAACTAGATTCCACTTTCTTGTCAGCAAGCTCCCACAGACCTCTTCACCCATCCGAGGACCGTCCCAAGTGGATCCGCGCATAGGAGCATGGGAAAACGAGTCCCGAGGTGTCGCCTGCTTGGAAGGTCTACGTTTTGAGAACTACAACTCCCATAAGGCTGCGGGCGGCGGGCCCTGGGCTGGAGGAATTTACTCGCCCGGGACCTTGGACCTCGCTCCTCAGTCCCAGCGGGTGCAAGTCTCCAGGACTGGGTGCCCAGTGTAATAGCAAATGCGCGAGTTTTCCTGGCCGATGGGGTAGGAAGAGGGAAGGCTGGGATAGATTTGGGGGGCAGAGGGGAGTAATTTAAGTCTAAGGAGTGGAGTGTAAGAGATTTCCTTGAAGTCCTGGAATCGATGGTCGCTGAAACTAAGAGCCAATTTACTGAGTGATTACCATTTGCGAAGGGCGGCACTAGGCATTTTATATTCAATCTTCACCTACTCTACCCCTTCTAATTTTAAAGAGGGCTGAATTGTCGCAAACATGTAGAACTTTAAGCTCACTGATGTGTTTACTCACATCCATAGTATTTCTTGTGGGAAAATCCGGGTCTTGCCTGTGGGTGTCCCAGTGACTAAACACCTTAATTGACATCTAGTAGCCACCTGCTGGTCTGGTTTCCCTTGCATATAGGGGTCCCCCAAGCCTGTGTTCCAGATCTTTGCAACAGGACACAAAGGAACCAGCTGTGTTCATGTGAAGGCAAAGGTCAAGTTGAGAGGAGGGACATTTGGGAGAAGAGTCAGAATATATGCCCTCTAAACCAGTTCTTAATTCCTTCTAAATTCTAGTCCTGGATCAAACTGGACCAAATGCAAAGAACAACATAATTATGGAGTATGACTCCTGGCCTGGATCTAAACTTGTTCACCAAGCTAGACTGTTATGAGTACCCTACTATGGGGGAATGGTCATTTTGGAACATTGCACATTGTCCCAGTTTTCCCACTGGCCTAGCCCATGGATGGACTCACTCTTCAGAGTCTTATTGTGCATCCTGATGTGATTACAAACCAAAGACTGTTTTTCTATAGCCTAAAGAAGGCATCAGGAGTGCCAGACAACACTGCTTCAGAAACCATGTAATGACATGTAATCCCAGTGGTTGGAGAGAGCAGTTCTCAATAGTTCAGCAAAAATATGGTGCAACTTTTGTGCAGAAAGACCTTGGGCCCTGAGCACTGGATGTTTTAGCACATTGGAGCAGCTTTAAGGTGATGTAACATTGGCATCTGGGTGCCAATATCTTTGAGAGTAATTGACAGGCCACCCTAGAACACACCATGCACTCTGGCAGCCTCAGCATAGATTTGTCTCAAGCATTCTGAGCAGCACCTTTGACCTGCATGAGCAATAGCAGGGGCTCATCTGGACAGAACACACGTGTGTTTGCGGTCACTCTGTTGGGGATGTCTCAGCAACAGATCTCTGTAGGAAGCCAGAGCAGATAAGGTTGGAAAAGGGATAGATTCCATGTGGTAGTTGAGAGTATTGTCAGCACATATAAGACAACCCTTGGGGAGTCCTATAAATATTTAGTATGTGATGTATGGTGGTGCTGGTAGTGGTAGTAAACTGCAGTTGAAAGGAAAGGATAGAAATCCTGAAATCATTCTCTGGGGATGGCCCCAGCAGAGGAGGGATGAGGTGGACAAATTGAACGACTTTTGTGCTCTGGGTTTTACCATCAGGCAGGGATAACTTGGAAAGCCAACCTCCTCTCACCAAATTGTGTGCAGAGGGATTTACTATGATGCCAAAGTTTGGTTTTAATCATGAGATTAGATAAGAAACAACCACATTCACTGTTTTATCTGCAATAGTAAGCACAGTGCCTGGCTTATGGTAAGTACTACATGAATACTTGCTGAATAAAATTATAGGATGTATAACAGGAATGTTGTTGAGGACCTTGTCCATTTCATCACTTATTGCCCCCTATATAAATCTCCTCCTGAAAAACTTCTTTAAGAGCAATATGTTAGCATTAGAACAAGCATTAAAAAATATGAAGATTCATTTTCCTTCATTTTTGCCTTTGTTGACAGGAAGCTTGAAGCCTAATTTCAAACAACTGCAGCAAATATTTAGGACCTAATGGCCAGTATAACTGGGGTCTTTCCTTTCAAGGTATCATCCTGCATTGGAAGAGAGCAAAACTAGGGAAAGGACAATTAGGAGGCTATTGCAGCATTCTGAGTATTAGTTAACAGGAGAGCGAGGGAGGGAGGAGTCAAGGATGACCCTTAAATTCCTGGCTTGGGCAGCTTGTAGAGAGGATGCCATTTACCTGGAAGGAAGTTGAGTGGCAGTTACCAAGGTAATTTTGAATATATACGTTATGAGGTATCTTTGAGGCATCTAAGTAGAAATGCATTCTACACAATTGATCATGTGGCTCTGTATCTCAGAATAAGTTGGACCAGGAATGTATACATGGGACTCTTCTGCACATAGTGATTAATTGAAACAGTAGGCATGGATAAGTTTCATGGGGTGAGTGGGGAGAGATGGAGGGGAGCAAGAGAGGGCTAGGACAGAACTCTAGGAACACTATTTAAGGAACAGGCAGAGAGGAAAAAGCCTGAGAAGGAGAATGGGAAGGAGCACAGAGATGGGAAAAAAAAGAGTTAGATACGAAGGAAGCCAAAACAAGAAATGTTCCAAAGAAGAAAATGGACAACAGTGTCAAATGGAACTGGGGGATCAAATAACATATGGACTGAGTATCTCCATTGGACTTAACAACAAAGTAATTCTGGGTCATTTTAATGAGAGTAGTTTCAGGGAAATTGTGGGGTAGAAATTAAGCAGAAGTGGGCAGCAAATGGGCAATCAGTATAGACATCTTCAAGAAGCTTAGCTAAGAAGAGGTGAACGAGTATAGTAGCTGGAGGTGTTTGGTTCATGAAATTAAGGGAGAATTGTCTGGAAGATGGGAGAAGTGCATACAGTCGACCCTTGAACAACATAGGTGTGCACTTATACATGGATTTTTTTCAGTAAATACAGTACTATAAATGTGTTTTCTCTTCTTCATGATTTTCTTAATAACATTTTCTTTTTTCTAGCTTACTTGATTGTAAGAATATGGTACATAATACACATGATGTACAAAATGTATGTTAATTGACTGCTTGTGTTATCAGTAATGCTCCTGGTCAATAGGAGGCTATTGAGATTAAGTTTTGGGGGACTCAAAAAAGTTATATATGGATTTTTGACTGCAGGTCCTGGGAGAGAGGGGTTGGTGCTCCTAACCCCATGTTGTCCAAGGGTAAACTATATATATATTTAAATGTTGATAGAAAGAAGGCTCTAGATAAGGAATGGTTAAAAATATAAGAGACAGGATAATAGATCAAGTGAAGTGCTTAGGAGGGAAAAACAAACTCAGATGTCATAGGTAGCCTCAGAAGGATTGAAAGTACATATTTTCCATGTTGACAGGAGGGAAAGTAGAAAGACCAGGTATTTATAGTATGAGAATTAGAGGGGTGAAAAAAGAAATTTTTCTTTAATGGTTTCTTTTTTCTGCAAAATCAGTATGTGTGTGGGAAGGGTGCTGGGCCTAATGCTTTTGAGGATTTGAGGACTATGGGAAAGTGATCAACCATAGGAGCACCTGAGTGGCTCAGCTGGTTAAGGGTCTCCTTTCAGTTCAGGTCATGATCTCAGGGTCCTAGCATTCAGCCCCCCCCCCATCCCTGCTCAGTGAGGAATCTGCTTCTCCCTCTGCTCACTCCCCCTCACTCATGTGCATGCTCTCTCTCCCAAATATATAAAATCTTTAAAAAAATCAGCCATAGACAGAAGGGTTATGTCTTCCATTAAAGGTCACCTCCTTTATTAAGATAGGAAAGAAGGAGGTAAAGATACACATCAAGGCAGGAAAGATTGATAGTTTCACCTCCAACAAATTATTTACCGCAATGATCTCTCCAACAAGCTTGGAAAAGAGAAAAACCATCAGTAGTAGTAGTAATAATAATAATAATGTCAATTATATATTAATTATAAATATATAATTATATAATTAGAAGTGTATAATTTCCTTGAATATCATTTAGAACTCTTCCTGTTGCATGTGGCAGAAAACTTGATTCAAGCTGCTTTAAGAGAAAAAAAGGAAAAAAAGGAATTGATTAGTCCACGTTATGGAAAACTTCAGAACTGCCTCAGGCTTAGCTGGTAGAAGCGCAGATAACATTAGTTTCTAATTTAAAAATGGGCAGATGACGTGAATAGACATTTTTCAAAGAAGACATGCAGATGGTTTCTGGTTTCTTTTGCAGCCTCCAGTTCATCTCTCACTCTGTTGCTTTTCTCCTCACACTGTCTGATTATTCCCAGGCTGCCCATGGGTGGCACAGTGGCCCTGGTGGTTTCATGCTTCCCCACTCAGCTAACTGGAAACAGTGAGTTTTTCTCCCTCTGTGCAATGGCCTCTGAGCCATTTTCCAGATTTGGAACACATGGTTAATTTCTGGCCATTCCTGGAGTTGAAGGGGAAGTCAAATCCACCCAAACCATGTGAGCCATGAGGGCTTCAAGCAGTTCTTCATAAGAGACTCAGTGTTGGTAGCAAAGAGAGAGTGGATGATGAGGGGACATACATATGCCTTCCATGTCTTTCTCTGATCTTTCCTCCTCTCATTAATCAACCCCCTGCGCATGTTGCCAGAGGCTCTCAGTGAAGTGTACCTCTGTACATCTTTGTCATTTCCTTGTTTAAACATGTTTATTGGCTCCCCATTGCCCACAGAATGATTCACAGTATCAGTATTCCATGGTCCACTACTCTAGTGTCCATGGTATTTTATAGTCCTGGAATACTGGTATTTCTATTGGTGTCATACCTTCATTTTGGAGTTTATAAAAAAAATATTAATCATTTGTGTCTTAAGACATACCAGAGATAAACTTCATTAAAATTTTGAGTCAAAATATGGGTGAGCTTATTTAGAAAGCTGTCTTCTATACTTCCTCAAGCTTCAAGCAAAAGAAGAAAGTAGCAACTACCAAAGCAAAGCTTCTAGTACAGAAATAATTCTTGTCTATTACAAAAACCTTCCAACAAATGGAATATGAACAGAGCCCTATTGGTATCAATATGGTGTCTGCATTAAAATCTCTATTTTTATAAGACAAGATAGGAAGATGAAGACAAATGAATACTTTTTTAAAAAGATTCATTTATTTGTTTTGAGAGAGAGAGAAAGAGAGAGCAAGCACATGTGTGCTGGAGGAGGGGGAAGAGGGAGAAACAGAAGAGCCTGCTGAATCGTGAGCCCCATGCAGGGCCTCAATCTCAGGACGCTGAGATCATGACCTGAGTTGAAATCAAGAGTCAGATGCTTAACTGACTGAGCTACCCAAGTGTCCTGAAAAATGCTTTTTATGAAGATATATATATATGGCTTGTTATAAAAAAAAAACACAACATGTTGTTTCTGCAGAGAAACAAACATTGCCCACCTCCTTAAATTTCCCCAGAATTATTACGCAGGAGATAGGACTGTTCGAAGATAATGGGCTAGAGAAAAATATTTAAGAACAACTTACAATTATCTCCTTATTGTTCCCTTAACTGGTGTAAATTCAGAAGGAAACTTTCAGCAACTGAAAAGTTTTTCACTATTTAATGGTGACATCATCCAAAGCCTAAGATCACTTTAAAAAAATCATAATTTTATTTCATTTTTAATCCCAATTAACCTTTCTTTATGGAGTACTTACTTTAAGCAACATTTTATTTTTATATTAGAATATGTTTAATAAATATTTAGTATATTTATATTTTACTTATGATTATGAATTTTTGTATTTGAAATGTATTGCTTTGTTTTACTGATCTCAAGTACTTAAAATTCATTATGTAAAATAAATACCCAAATAACACTGAAATTTTACTTTAGTATTTATTTTATTTTAAGATTTTGTTTATTTTTATTCGTGAGAGACACAGAGAGAGAGGAAGAGACATAAGCAGAGGGAGAAGCAGGCTCTCTGTGGGGAGCCTGATGCAGAACTCGATCCCAGAACCCCAGGATCATGACCTGAGCAGAAGGCAGATGCTCAACCACTGAGCCACCAGATGTCCCTATTTTTTTTTTATTTTTTTTAGATTTTTTGAAAGTAATCTCTACACCCCATGTGGGACTCATACAACCCTGAGATCAAGAGTCCCAGGCTCTATGGACTGAGCCAGCCAGGCACCCCTTTACTTTAGTATTTAAATGACTCTCTAATTTGGCACTGGAGGTCCTTCGGATCAGCCCCTTGTCTATATTTATGGCATCCTTCATACCTTCCCCATCCGTGGGATAGACGTGCTTATCTATGTCTCCTTTACCAAAGAAAGCTTGGATCTGGCTACCTCTATTCTTTTGCTGGAGGCTCCTTCTCCTGTTTCTGCCTATAACATTTTTTTTTTTTTTTTGCCTATAACATTTTCATTGAACAAGCCCAACTGGTAGAATGGAATCTTAAAGCAAATTCATTTTTAACCCCCACTGTATCTTTACATCTGCACCAAGGATTCCATCTCTTCCTCACCCCTAGAAAAACAAAGCTTGTCCCTCAGAGGTAATAAGTACTCAGTCACTTTTTAAACTCACAAAATAAAATGGCAATCAGGAATTAAAATGACAGTCCCAGAGAAGAATTAGAACTTGAACCTTGAAATTTCTCCCCACCTCCAGCTTGGGCTGACTCTAGGCTAAAAGTCTGATATTTGAAGGTGGGGTCTCTTTCCTCCTCTCAAGTTCCTTCTTCTCTTCTTCCATCTTACCTGTTTCTGACCCCTTCAGGGTTTGGAGTTTGGGTGGTGAGGGCATCAGTAAAGGGGAATTAGCACGATTTTTGGTTGATTGGTACTGTCAAAATGATCAAACTGGTGCTGTCTGGACTTTGCAGCTGGTTCAAGCTGATTGCTCTTTTAGGGACTTCATGGGTTCCCAAGAGACCTTCCCTTTCCCCATGCTTCTGCAGCCCAAGGTATGGAGCAGCAGTTCACCTCCAGCTTGCTTCTGCTGAGGCCCCGACCCCTGTGGGAGGTCATTTTGAGCAGAGGCTAAGCAATACCACACCGAATCCCATTCCCTCCAGGACCTCCCCTGGTCCTCTGGAAGGAAGCACTGTTTGCCCAGGTGGACTCTGGGAGTGCAGCTGCTTCCCCACACCTCAGCCCTCTGCATTGATGTTTCTCAAGTGCATGCCAGGTGGCAGTCCTTTGTGCCTCAAACTGCCAGAGACGCTCATTAAGCTCTGCAGGTGGTTCCATCAAAGTCCTGCCCTTTGATTTGAGGTAAAGAGCAGGTCTCTCTCTCTCTCTCTCTCTCTCTCTCTCTCTCTCTCTCTCTCTCTCCTCCTTCATTCACCCTTGGGGTAGAATTCTTCACACCTAGTAGTTCTCTCCAAGGAAATCTTTTTTTCAAAAGGCTTACTCTTTCCAATTCAGTGGCCCTCTATGCCATCAGTGTGGGTGACAATTTAAGAGTTACCTGCCTCTCTTTCCCCACTTTTTGTCACCTACCTTGAAAGTGTTTGTAGTTTGGTCCAACACATAGCTCTGGTATGTGCCTCAGCAGAGGCTTTCATTTTCACATCTTCCTATGTCCCTAAAGCTCACTTTCATGCCTCTACCTCAACAAAATCTTCACCATCACCCCCAAGGTAGTCAGTTTTTACTTCACTAAACTGTTAGGCATGGATCTTCATCCCATTCACATGGCACTTATTTTCTACTTTGTATTGTAGATACAGGCATATTTTGGATATATTGCAAGTTTAGTTCCAGACCCCCTGCAGTAAAGCGAGTCAAATGAATTTTGGGGTTTCCTAGGACATACAAGAGTTATGTTCACACTATACTGTAGTATGTGAAGTGCTCAATGTAAAGCTCAAAGTGCTTTTAAAATATACATACTTTAAAAATATTGCTAAAAAATGCTAACCATCATCTGGGCTTTCAGCAAGTTGTAATCTTTTTTGCTGGTGGAGGGTCTTGCCTCATTGTTATGGCTGCTCACTGACCGGGGTTGGTTGCTGAAGGCTGTGTGGCTGTAGCAATTTCTTAAAAATAAGACAACAATGAAGTTTGCCGCTTGATTGATCTTTCTTTCACAAACAATTTCTCCATAGTATGCGATGCTATTTAATAGCATTTTACCCACAGTAGGACTTCTTTCAGAATTGGAGTCAATCCTCTCAAACCCTGCTACTGTTTTGTGAATGAAGTTTGTGTGATATTCTAAATCCTCTGTTGTCATTTCAACAGTCTTCACAACATCTTCACCAGGAGTAGACTCCATATCAAGAAATCATTTTCTTTGCTCGTCCTAAGAAACAATTCCCACCCTTTCAAGTTTGATCATGAGATTACAGCAATTCAGCACATCTTCAGCCTCCACTTCTAATTCTCATTCTCTTGCTACTTCTAGCAGTGAAATACCTGTAGTTACTTCCTCCCCTGAAGTCTTGAACCCCTCAAAGTCATCCTTGAGGGTTGGAATAAACTTCCTCCAAATTCCTGTTAATGTTGACATTTTGACCTCTTACCATGTTCTTATCTAGGATGATGAATTTTCCAGAAGGTTTTCCATTGACTTTGCCCAGCTCCATCAGAGGAATCACAATCTATGGCAGCAATAGCCTTATGAAATGTATTTCTTAAATAATAAAGCTCAAAAGTTGAAAATATTCTTGACCCATGGGCTATAGAATGGATGCTGTGTTAGCAGGCATGAAAACAATGTTAATCTTGTTATACATCTACATTGAAGCCCTTGGACACCCAAGTGCATTGTTAATGAGCAGTAATGTTTTCAAAAGAAATCTTTTTTTCTGAGCAGTAGGTCTTAACAGTGGGCTTAAAATACCATGTTGTAAACAGATGTGCTGTCAGCCTGACTTTGTTTTCCCATTATCAGAGCTCGGGCAGAGTAGGTTTATCATAGTTCTTAAGGGCTCTAGGATTTTCAGATTGGTAAATGAGCATCAGTTTCAACTGTAAGTCACCAGCTGTATTAGCCTCTAACAAGAAAGTCAGCTTGTCCTTTCAGGCTTTGAAGTCAGGCATTGATTCTCCTCTCTAGTTATCAAAGTCCTAAATGGCATCTTCTTCTTTTAAGGCTTTTGTTTAGTGCAGCCACCTCTGTTAATTATCTTAGCTAGATCTTCTGGATAACCTGCTGCAGCTTCTACATCAGCACTTGCTGCTTCATCTTATACTTTTATGTTATGGAGATGGCTTCTTTCCTAAAACCTCATGAACCAACCTCCACTAGCTTCAAACTCTTCTTTTATAGCTTTCTCACCTCTCTCAGCCTTCACAGAATTGAAGAGAATTAGGGCTTCGCTCTGAATCAGGTTTTGGCTTTCAATGTCTTCCTTACTAAACTTAATCATTTCTAGTTTTTTATTTAACGTGAGAGACATGGGGGCAGCCCAGGTGGCTCAGCGGTTTAGTGCCGCCTTCAGTCCACGGTGTGATCCTGGAGACCCAGGATGGAGTCTCGCATCAGGCTCCCTGTATGGAGCCTGCCTCTCCCTCTGCCTGTGTCTCTGCTTCTCTCTGTGTGTGTGTCTCTCATGAATAAATAAATAAAATCTTTAAAAGAATAAATAAAAATAAAAAAAAAATAAAGTGAGAGACATGTGATTCTTCCTTTCACTTGAACACTGATAGGCCATTGTGGGGTTATTAATTGGCCTAATTTCAATATTGTTGTGTCTTAAGGAATAGCAAGGCCTGAGGAGAAGAAGAAAGATGGGGTGAATGCTCAGTGGGTGGAGAAGTCAGAACACACACAATGTTTTAGATTAAGTTTGCATCTTATATGAGTATGGTTCATTATGCCCCAAAACAATTACAATAGTAACATCCACGATCACTGACCATGGATCACCATAACAAATGTAACAATAATGGAAAAGTTTGAAATATTTACAAGAATTACCAAAATGTGAGACAGAGGAACGAAGCAAATGCTGTTGGAAAAATAACACTGATAGACTTACTTGATGCAGGGTTGCCACAAACTTTCAACTTGTAAAAAACACAATATCTGTAAAACACAGTAAAATGAAGTGTGCCTATATTTATGTATGCTTATTTCCGCTAGTAATTTGTAAGTTCCTTAAACGTGGAGACCAGGCATCTTTCATTTCTATATCACTAAAGTCTTACCCATAATGTATGGATAATATTTATTATATCCAACCAATAGATTGCTCAATATTGCTTGCACTACAAAGTTTTAGAAAGCAGGCAATATCTTCCATTCAACCTATGTTTATTGAATATGTGTTGACTTTCAAGCCCTGTGTCTAGGAGGAACTCACAAGCATCAGAGGAGGCTGTTATATTACAAAAAATTACATGACTCCCCAACAAAGGTCTGATATAAAGGCTGTGCACAGGAAGGAGAGGTTAACTCTAACTAGAAGGCTTGGGGACACCTTCATAGTTGGAACTATCTGAAAATTTTTTTAAAAATTATTTATTTATTTATTCATGAAAGACACACAGAGAGAGGCAGAGACATAGGAAGAGGGAGAAGCAGGCTCCCTGCAGGGAGCCTGATGTGAGACTTGATGCTGGCACTCCGGGATCACGCCCTGAGCCCAAAGGCAGCTGCTCAACTGCTGAGCCTGATAATAATTTTTTTTAATTGAGCTATAACTTATATATCATAAAATTCACCCTTTTAAAGTATACAATTCAGTGATTTTTAGTATGTTTGCAAAATTGTGCAACCATCACCACTAATTCCTGACCATATTCATTACTCCCAAAGGAAACCTCAAACTCATTAGCAGTCACTCTCCTTTCCTCTCTTCCCCTAGCCCCTTGCAACCATTAATCTACTTTCTCTGTGGATTAGCCAATTATAGAAATTTCATATAAATGGAATCATCTAATTTGTAGCCTTTTGTGTCTGGCTTATTTCACCTATCTGTAATGTCCTCAAGGTTAATTCACATCGTAGCACGTATCAGAATTCCCTTCCTTTTTAAGCCAAATAATATTCCATTTGTGAAAATACCACTTCATCCATCAATAGGTTATTTCCACTTTTTGGATATCATTATTAATACTGATACAAACATGGGTGCACAAATATCTGTTCAAGTCTCTGTTTTCAGTTCTTTTGGGTAGATACCCAGAGTGGAATTGCTGGATCATATGGTAATTCTATGTTTAACTTTTTTGAGGAATTACCATAATATTTACTAAGCCATTTTATATTCCCACCAGCAATTCACAAGTAATCCAACTCCTGCACATCCTTGCCAACACTTATTTTCTGTTTTGTTTTTCTTTTTTTTTTTAATTTTTATTTATTTATGATAGTCACAGAGAGAGAGAGAGAGAGAGAGAGAGGCAGAGACACAGGCAGAGGGAGAAGCAGGCTCCATGCACTGGGAGCCCGACGTGGGATTCGATCCCGGGTCTCCAGAATCGCGCCCTGGGCCAAAGGCAGGTGCTAAACCGCTGCGCCATCCAGGGATCCCTGTTCTTCTTTTTGTTTAATTATAATAACCATCTTAATGAGTGTGAAGTGGTATTTCATTGTGGTTTTGTCTTGCATTTCCCCAATGACTAGTGACGTTGAGCATCTGTTCATGTGCTTATTGGCCACTTGCAAATATTCTTTGGAAAAGAATATATACAAGTCAAAAAGTTCATTTTTGAATTCTATTGTTTGAGATTTTTTTTTAAAGATTTTATTTATTTATTCATAAGAGACACAGAGAGAGAGAAGCAGGCCCCACGCAGGGGGCCCAACATGGGACTCGATCCCAGGTCTCCAGGATCACACCCTACCTAGGCCAAAGGCGGTGCTAAACCGCTGAGCCACCCGGGCTGCCCAGGAATTTTATTTTATTTTTTTGTTGAATCGTAAGAGTTCTTTTATACTATGGATATCAGTGCCTTACTAGATATGCGATATGTAAATATTTTCTCCCATTCTGTGGGTTGTCTTTTCACTCTTTTTGATACACAAGAGTCTTAAATTTTGATGAGGTCCCAATTTATTTTTTTCTTTTGTTACCTGTGCTTTTGATGTTACATATGGTAATCACTTTTGAAATGCCACTGTGTTTGGAAGAACAGTGCATTGTAAGTCATTAGAATATGTGTGTGTAAATGTGTTGGTCATTTTCTAGCCTTAGCCAGTTGTAGAAGAAAGAGAGGGAGCTACCTGAAGGAAAGTCTGGCGTAGGATGTTACAATGAGTGAAGGGATTTTTGTCAATATTAGAGCAGTGCTGTCTGACAGGAACAAGGGGAGAGTTGCTGGCAGGAGAGAGAGATGTGTTAAGAAGAAGAAGCGCTAATGTTACTTCATTCACAAATTGGACCAATCTTAGATGAAATGGCCTTATTGAAGTAGGGAAAGCAAATGTCATGAAAAACCTGTACAGTGCTTGTACTAATATTCCTCACAGTCATCTCCTTGGCTCTGTCTGTGAACTAGGGAAGCATGCCTTATGTGAAAGCATTATAAAAATACTATAGAAGATGGTATTGTTATTAACTTTTGTTTAATAACTAAGCATGTAAAATGGGAAGGTAAGAATTTGGACCAAGGAGGGAAGTAGTAGATACAGAAATGCACTATCTAGCTCTCCCTTCCAGGAAAGACTTACTGCCCAGTTGCAGGGAGTGTTATCAAATGGAGCCTCCAGCTGTTAGGTCCTTCTCATTCTGCTTCAGCTACAGAAGCTACTCTTCACCTGAGGTCATGACCTTCTGCACACAGCCTACACTTAGTGACCTAGAAAGGTCAGGCCATTTTGACCCAATGTGGAACCATCATGTGGGCAGCGTTTGCTCTAACGCTCCTTTAGTGGGGTGGCAAAAGTCTCCTCAGGTCTGTACTGCAATTTAACTTCTTTTAGGCCTCCTTCCTCTCCCTTCCTTGCCCAAGCATTGATCCCTGATAAATATCTTCTAACTGAACTGCAACTCAACATCTGCTTCTGAAGAACCCAAACTGTGATGAATGTTAGTAATGATCTAACCTGGACTCTATTTTTTAAGTAACAGAGGCATTTTTTACAAATTCAAAATTATCCTCATTTCTTATAGAATGAGGCAAATGTGTAAATAGGGAGAAAAAAATCACTTATAATGTTGTCTGCCATCTTTGGAACCATTTCTCATCATGTTAAGTAACTATTCTAACATTTGGGTTAACATCATAATTTACTTATGCCTGTTTAAGCATTATTAGTTTCTTCTTTTATTTTTTAAGTTTTTCCTCAGCATGAATAATGCTAGAATGAATGTCTTTGTGCATAAAAGTTTTTATGTGTTCTGAATTGTTTTCTTAGGATACATTCCCAGGATTACTGAGTTAAAAGGTGTGCCATTTTAAAGGGTCTTGTTGGATAATTTTACAAAGAGTTGAGCCAGCTTTCACCATTATCAACAGTGTATAATAGAGCAATTGGATGCCGATCTCAGTGCATTTTCCCTATCATTTCATAGATGAGATAATTATTGATTAAATAGTCATTTGTGACAGTGTGGAGTCTCCTGAATCTTAGATTAAATTGGTTCTCTTTTGGGCAGCCCGGGTGGCTCAGCAGTTTAGTGCCGCCTTTGGCCCAGGGCCTGATCCTGGAGACCCGGGATCGAGTCCCACATTGGGCTCCCTGCATGGAGCCTGCTTCTCCCTCTTCCTGTGTCTCTGCCTCTCTCTGTGTCTCTCATGAATAAATAAATAAAATATTTTAAAATAAATAAATACATAAATTGGTTCTCAATGTCTATAAAACCCCAAAGTGTAAAGCAGTTCTTCTCATCAGCTTACCAGTGTTCTTAATTCTCAGGCATGAAATGCTAATCCTCAGAGGATGCTTTTGTGGTGAAAGAGGTATCGGTGTGATGGTAAATGTGTAGAAATTCCTCCCTGGGGACCAATTAGAGACAAATCACAGAGGGTGTGGCCTTGAAAAGTATTAGCCAGGCAGAGACTGCAGTGGTGGGCAGGCACCCCTAAACTAGGTGGGTCCCCTTGTTTCCATCACAGTGCCATGTGCATATGATAGCAATGGACCCAAAACAAAAGGAAATTTGGGACACCCACACAGTGGTGTTATTTCACTTTACAAAATAGTGATATTCTGTAGCACTGCTCCATAGCCTTCTCTTTTTTACTTAATATATCATAAATTCTCCATGTCATTAAATATGTCTATATGTGATTTAAGTAGTTTGTATTAGGCTAAATAAAATATGTAGGTTCTGAAATAGTAGTATTTTCATTTTAAAGATGAAGGAACTGATGTGCAGAAAGTTTTACAAACTTGTACAGGTCCCACAACTAGTAAGTGGAGGAACTCCCACTGAACTGTAGTCACATCCAATTCCAAACCCACAATTTTTCATTATACTGTGTTAACCCTCTAGGCATAAAAAATTAAGCCCAATACCAACCCTATTCTTTTGATTATCTGGCAGAAGCTCTGCAGAGTGGGGTGTCTCTATAAGCAAGCAGAGAGGTAGAAATGCAGCCCCAACCACCATCCCCCTGAAATTTTTCTATTCCTTTGGCGTTAATAAGCTTAGAGCAATTTAAATTCAGTTCAGTCACTTAACTATTAGGCCCTGGAAACACACAATAAACAGGGATTCCAGTTTGTTTGTTTGTTTGTTTATTATTTATTTATTTATTTTTAAAGATTTTATTTATTCATGAGAGACACACAGAGAGAGAGGCAGAAACACAGGCAGAGGGAGAAGCAGGCTCCATACAGGGAGCCTGACATGGGACTCAATCCCGGGTCTCCAGGATCACGCCCTGGGCCGAAGGCAGTGCCAAACCGCTGAGCCACCCAGGCTGCCCCCGGGAAGCCAGTTTAAACAGCTGTGTCTGCCTCAACACATTTCAAAAGCGAGGGCAAAGGGGAAACAAGTTAGGGCCTGGCACTCTGTGTGCCTACCACACACTCCCTTCCCAACCAGAGAACACTGCTTGCTGGTTCCTCCCTTGTGTATGCACTGCTTCTGCCAGAGACATGGGGCCTAATTATAGTGGAACACATTTGCTTATATGTTAGATTCTTCTTGACACCCAAAGGAAGCCTTTCTCTGGTGTTTAGTGATGAAGATATCCCATCATATAATGATGTTGTCTGAGTCCCCAGTTCAGAGAATTTGCCTCTCAGAGAAGGTGGCTCTGATTCCCACTAGAGGGCACTTGATGCTGGTTCTGGGCAAAGTGCCATTCCTGGGGGAATTGGAAGTCCTTCTGTGATCACTGGCTGTCAGATTCACAAAAAACTCCTGGTGCTTGGTTTGTTTGTTCTAGAGAATGATTGGAGAGGGTTTCCTTGGCCAGCTAGGAGAGGAGGAGAGAGTGGTGGGAGCATTCCCTACTGACTTGGCTCTCCTTAACAACTCCACCCCCCACCCCCGCCCCGCCTCGCCTCGCCTCCAGGACCTGTCCTTCAGGGCAGCAGGCCCTCCAGAGTGGAGGCAGAAGGGTATCACCTGCCTTCAAGAGCAATAACAAAAAACAAACAAATAAACAAAAAGAGCAATAACTGTGCACAATGCCATTTGGAGCCTGCAGTGTTTGGAGGAGTAGATTAACCATGGAGGGGTTGTGAGAACTCCCAGTTCAGAACACAAAAGAAGGAAGAACAGAACATTGAGATGCAAAGATTTATGAGGGAGAAAGATTCACTAAGGAAAGGAAATTGGAAACCAAGGAAGCAGAATATTCAAAAGACAGCCATGCACCATGCATAACAATGAAGTTTCCATGACTCCCTTTGGCTCAGGCCAGTTTCCTTAATAATTTATATAGCAACTCTTCTCTGCCAACAGGTGTGTGTGGGAGCTTTGCAAATGTTTCCTCATTGCTCCTTTCTCTGTCTCTGAGAGGAAGTTCAGGGTGTCCAGAATGCTTTCCTTTGGGTATCCAGATGGAGAAACAGGCTCTGCGTGCCTGCCATTTGCATAAGGTAACAGAGTGAGACAATGGCAGCTCTGGGACCAGCAGGCAGACTTCCTCATCAGTGCCATATGGACAGCTCCTACGTCCCTCAGGCACCTCAAGAGAATGGGATGGGGCTGAGGAACCCAGGCAAATGTCAGTAGATGAGTGGACTTTGAAATGAAGGTACATACTCAGACTGCACTGGATTCCTTTGCAAAATGATGCCATTGAGACCTCATCTCTGGTTGGGTCTTGTTCAGTTGATTTCTGATATACAGAGTACTCATGGCATGCTCTCTCTACTACCATTCCCCTAGTCCAGTCTCATTCCTCTCCATACCTGGGCTTGCAGCTAGTTTTCCCTAACTTCACCCTCTCCTTGCAGTTGGAAGTGTGCACACTGCTGCCAGAAACATCTTCCCCAAATACCATTTCTACCATGTATGTCCCTCCTCAGATAGAAAACCTTCTAAGGTGGAACTTATAAGCAAGTCATATCAGTCCTAGAGGTATGCTTTGTTTGATTATGTGATGTTTTAAAAGATATTGAATTTTTTTCCAACATTGAACAGGGAAGATTTTAGATAAAAATCCAAATTTAGCTTTGGGGAAAACCTGCATTTCCACACTGCAGTTGACTGAAGCAGGATAGGATAGTATCACTGCCCTCAGATAGGGCATGTGTTTTCCAGTTCATTTCTGTCCCTACCACTCCCCTATGTACACATCTCCCCAGTTTTACTGCTGAAGGTGACCTGTCTGGATCCTGTAGACTGGATTTATGATTTTTGTTCTATGGGAAATCCTGACTCAGAACAGAGAGTTACCAAAGGGGTTTCCAGCTTCAGGGTCCTCATGCCCAGTGATGATAATTCCATGTCTGGCTTTAAAAGAAAACACACACACACTACAAGTGGATATTGCTTCTTAGCCAGGCAGTGACACTAAGGATAGAAAGGAGAGGTTATTTATTTATTTATTTATTTATTTATTCATGAGAGACACAGAGAGAGAGGCAAAGACATAGGCAGAGGAAAAAGCAGGCTCCTTGCAGGAAGCCTGTTGCAGGACTTGATCCCCAGACCCAGGATCTCTCCCTGAGCTGAAAGTAGATGCTCAACTGCTGAGCTACCCAGGTATCCCAGGAGGGGGTCAGTTATAAAGAGGGATTACTGAACTGTATTGTAAAAGCAATACAGTTTAGTAATTTGATTATGGGGAGTGAGGGAGAAAAAGAAGACATGGATGTCTCCAAGATTTCTGACTCAATAACTAGGTAGATTGTGGTGACATTTACTAAGAAGGGAGCCCTTGAAGAGGAGCCGGCTTGGGAGTACCACCAGAGGGAGAGATGCATTAAACAATTGGATCTCTGACTCTCTGGCTCAGGGGTGATATCTGGGCTGAAAATAAAGTTTTCAGAGCCACCAGCTCTGAGGTGGTTGAGGAAGCCATGAGAGTGAACACATGACCCAGGCAGGGGGTACAGTCTGAGAATAGGCCCAAGGTCAGAATATTAGGGAACACCAGGCAGAGGAAGAGTCAGCAGGAAACTGAGAAGAGAGTCTTCTTCTCATAGTGGCATAGCAATTATTAGGAAAAGCTGGAGTCTCAGAAGCCCAGAGAGAAGAGAACTTCTGAAAGGTTATGTGAAGAAGTCACTGTTTTGTTTTCAGAAAGCAATAGTCGGAGGGGTGGAGGCAGGAGGCTTATTGCTGTGAGTTCACACATAAATGAGAAAAGAGTGGAAATGTAGGCACCAACTATTCTTTTGATAAGTTAGGGAGAAGGAAAGAAGATAAAACATAGTTCAGAGAAACTGCAGAATTGGAGAGGGTGTTCTTTTTTCTTCACGTGGAAGAAGTGTGAGCATTTTGACATGTTGCAGATGGCAGTGAGGAAGGAGAGGATGACTTTAAGGGGTGGGAAGTAAGCGTGAAGCAGAGCCCAGGACAGTACAGGTGGGATACAGAGCACCTGGCCAGTTTGAGAGTAGAGAAGGGGACCATTCTCACTTGCTAGGTCTAGGGAAAAGAGGAGAAGAAGGTCGCCAGTGAAGAGGTGGAAAGTGGGAATTCAGGTTTGATTGCTTCAAATGTCTTTGAGGTTGGAGGAGAAGCAGGTAAAGGAGAGGATTGGGGTGTGGAATCTGTGGTATGGAGAGTGCTGTTCTTTGGGAGCTCTATCTGAGCCCCAGAGGTAGTGGCTGCTCCTTATATCTGCTCTTCTTGTATTCTTTAGAGTTTCCTTTACTTCTTTAAAAAATTGTTTTGGCCATTTTAAGTGTACAATTCAATAATTCTTAGTGCATTTACAGAGCTGTACAGCCAGAGTCACAATGAAATTTTATCAACATTTCCATCACCCCATAAAAATCCCTCATACCCATTTTTAGCCAATCCTCATTCTCTCCCCAGCCCTAGGCAACCACTAATCTACTTTCAGTCTCTTTGGATTTGTCGGTTCTGGAAATTTCATAGAAATGGAATCATACAATATGTGGTCTTCTTTCTCTTGTTTCTTTCACTTAGCATAATGTTTTCAAAGCGCATCCATGTTGAGCATGTTTCAATATTTCATTCCTTTTTATGGTTGAGTAATGGCCTACTGTAAGAATTTATCCCATTTATCTATTTATTCACAATTCATTTGAGTTGTTTCAAGATTTTGGCTCTTATGAATAATGCGACTCTGAGCATTCATGTTCATGTCTATATGCACATATATTTTCTTTTCTCTGTGTAAATACCTAGGAATGGAATCACTGGGTTATATGGTAAGGTTTTTTTTCACCTTTTAAGAAATTGTTTTTCAAGGTAGCTGAACCATTTTCCATTCCCACCAGCAATGTATGAGGGTTCCAGTTTTTCCACATCCTTGCTAACATTGGTATTATCTGTCCTTGTTATAAACATTCTAGTGATACGAAGTGGTGTCTCATTGTGTGTGTTTTTTTTAAGATTTTATTTATTTATTCATGAGAGACACACACAGAGAGGCAGAGACACAGGCAGAGGGAGAAGCAGGCTCCATGCAGGGAGCCTGACACGGGACTGGATCCCGGGTCTCCAGAATCAGGCCCTGGGCTGAAGGCGGCACCAAACTGCTGGGCCACCAGCTCTGAGGTGGTTGAGCTGCCCTCATAGTGGTTTTAATTTACATTCTCCTAATGACTAGTGATGTTGAGCATCTTTCTATGTACTTATTAGCCATTCATTTATCTTCTTTGGTGAAATATCTATTCAAATCCTTTACCCTTTAAAAAAATGAGTTGTATTTTTCCTTATCATTGAGTTATAGAGGGCTTCTTAGGTAGTGCCTTGTTATTCCAATCCACTGTTATAGTTAATATTTCTTTATATGAAACTTCGCCTGTTCAAATTACTATGTGATATCTCTCTTTATTGCATTTTGATTTATACACATCTCTACTAACATCTATTCTCTGATAGACTGGTAGGAAATACTCAGAAAAGAAATAAGAAAAAGAGAAAGCTTTGGAGCTAGGCAGATGTACATTTGGTTCCCAGTTTTTCCACTTATTTCAATGTGGCCTTAGACCAGACATTTAAACTTTATGAAGTTACATGTTATCAACTATAAAATAGGAAAATAATGCCCCCCTCACAGGATTTTCTTAAAGATCGGGGATACATGCATAGCTTATCACAGAGACTGACAATTAGCAATAACTCAATAAGTGATAGCCAACCACAACAGCAGCAAGTGGTCAAGAACCGAAAATAAATCTTAGGGTATTCTGCAGCTGAGAGTATTATTCAGTCAATTCACATTTGATGAAAAGATCTTTGTTGTTATTTTGTGAAAAATATCCTTAACTGGCACCTGAGTGCTCCTATTGTTGAAGAGATGTCAAAGAGAGAGAGACCAAGCGATGGCTCAGGAAGGTCCTCCTGCCATGGCTGCACTGTGAGAATTCATCAGGAATATGGAGTGTAGTCCTTAGCTTCACAGGGCCCATTTTATCACTACCTTTGGAGTGTCCAAGCTTTTGAAGTCTGACTCATGCCAACTCAATTCACATAGCTATTTTAACCTTTAGGCTCACTAGAGTGATTCATTCTTCCAAGGGTTGATCTATTAATCAGTCACTAACTGTTATGAAGGTTAGAAAACAGTTACTTATTTTCATGTTCAACTGACTATATTTGAAGACACATCCTTAAGCTAAAATGATCAAGTTTATGTTGAAAAAGCATAAATGACAACACATCACAAGCACCACTGCAGTGCTTATGGTGATAATTTAGTTTGCAGGTAGATTTGGGCATTTCCATGTATTCATGTTTTTTATGTAACGTTTTGCTGCCTTGAATAATGTTAGAACCAGAATCAGGAATAGACACAATGAAGGAGTCAAAAAGAGGTAATAGATCGCTAAGTAAAGAATGGACCCTAATGTTGATGGCTGGACACTGTCAGCTGGGGACTTGTAGCAGTGTCTTTACTCCCGGGTGGGGAAGCTGGAGTGTGCTTGAGAATACCTTCCTCTTGTTCTGAAAGGGTCTTTTTAGTGATCAATGTGGTGGAGGAGATGGAAGTATCCACTCATTGTCCTTGGGGAAGCCTGCTTCACACATGTTAAGTATGCTATTTAGATCTGTTTTCTGGAGTGTGATCTATTACCCACAGTATTAGGACATTTTGCATTTGAGCCGTGAATTCTGGAAATTGTGCATATGTGAAAGGTATGAGTAGGGTTTGCTCACGCAACTGCTCTCTAAGGCCAACAGGCCAGGTTACAGCAGATGTGACACATAGGTCTGATAACTTCTTTGCTGCACACCAGAGAACAAACTGGAGAAGGTCTGGACTCTGTGAATGGTGTGCCATTGATTTTATTTAGTACCAAACAGGCCATTTTTTTGTCACAAACAGGGGCCATGATGTGCCTTGTATGAGGATAAAGTCACAGAGACAAGGAAATGAAGTGGGCTTCACACTGAAGAAGGGAAGGACTTGAATCTCCTGGAAGTGGGGCCCAGGTTCCCGACATGCAGATGTAATGACATCTGTTAGCTACTCTTTCTGTTGTATGTCCTTTGTCCCAAGGGCATTTATTACACATTTTGACCACTGTTAGCCATGTTCAAGGAGTTAAAGAATATGATTATGCTGGTACACTTGGGTGGCTCAGTGGTTGAGACTTCTGCTCAGGGTGTGATCCCAGGTCTGGTGACTGAGTCCCACATTGGGCTCCCTGGGAGGAGTCTGCTTCTCTCTCTGCCTATGTCTCTGTCTCTCTGTCTCTTATAAATAAATAAATAAATAAATAAATAAATAAATAAATAAATAAATCTATCTTAATTTAAAAAAAAGAATATTATTATGCTCACACTTAAGGTACAGTGTGTGGAGTGAGATGCCCCTCCTGGAGAATCAAGTTACGAGATGACAAGAGGTGAAAGCAGAGTCTTAACCCCTTAGGAGTCTAGAGCAAGGACTTTGGCTGAGATGACATGTGACAAACAGAGAATCTATGGAACAAGTAAGTTTATCTAGTGACACTTGAGGTGCTTGAGAAGGTGAGACTAATTAAAGGCTGGATTTCTGCAGCCATAGAGGACAGGGGCTCAAGCTGGTGTCATTTGGGGATTAAAGGTCAGAGAATTTGAACACTTGTAGGTTATCGAAATATTAACATTTCAATACCATAGGGCTAACAAAATCACTGACACTATCACAAGCAGAAAGATAATCCAAAGGTAATATATATGATCTGGATTTCCAAACTACTGTTAATAAAGAACACAAGAATGAAATTTCATTTATTTTCTCCTCTCTTCTCTTGCCATTTGGAAATCTGTGTGGGATCAAATAGTCCTTGCTCATGCTTCATAGAGGTCCCTGTGCTCCCTGGAGTACCTCCTAAATGCCCATCTTGCTTCATGGTTCCCACATTTGACTAGCTCTGATACTCTGCCCTGATTGAATTTCTATTTTTTACTTTTATTTTGCTCTTCTTTATTTACCACCCTGTGATTATTAAGAATTGACAGTCCATTCTGACTTAGATTTTCAGGGTATCCTCAAACTTTTAGTGGCCTTTGATTGTTCTCCTTACCTCCTCCTTTCTTCCTTCTCTTCCCCTTTCTAGAAAATGATTTAAGGTATCTGTAGAGATAAGTTGGTCAAGATAATATATTAATTTAATTTATTTTATTTTTTTAAAGATTTTATTTCATGAGAGACACACACAGAGAGAGAGAGGCAGAGACACAGGCAGAAGGAGAAGCAGGCTCCATGCAGGGTGTTGTGCCCAAGATTGCGAATCGGAGAAACCACCAAGGAGCCGACACCGATGCAAGTGCATGAGAGTTTATTAGCAAGCTCGAGCTTGGGTCCAAGTATACTCCTTACAGCAGAGCAAGGACTTGGACCCCGAGACTAAGAAGCACAGCCAGTGCTTATAGGGGCCAGTGGCCAATGAGATTGTAACATACCAGAAAGTTGCACAGTCATGTTGGTCCACAGGCAGGTGGCCAATTGAATTACGATTCACCTTATAATGACCAATTGAACTAGCCTATTATTCTCGTTAGAATTGGAGCGCAGGTTTGGCGGGCAAAAGAGGGGTTTTCATTCCTTGGCTGGTTAAAGGTCAGAGGTCCGCATTCCTAAGTATGCTGGTTTCTGATAAGGGTGTGCTTAATACCTAACTAGGGTGAGGGAGTGCCTTAAACAATAGGCAGGTAGTGCGGGGGTGGGGGGTGGGGGGTGGGGGAGGCTCGTAGGGGGGTGGGGGGTTAGTGTGTTTACATGAGATGGCGGGTGGACCCCACCATCCACAAAATGGAGTTAGTCCTGCTCTGCTTGTCCAGGGGTAGGGGATTTTTGTTAGATTTCCTGGGTCCCACATTACCCCCTTTTTCAGAGGATCCTTTGCAGAACCCAATCATGGGTCCTGGGCCCCTGTTGACAAAGGCAATGGTCTTAATTTTTCTCGGCCTCCACACAGGGATCCTGACCTGGGACTCAATCCCAGGACTCCAGGATCACACCCTGGGCTGAAAGTAGGCTCTAAACCACTGAGCCACCCAGGTGTCCTAATAATATATTAATTTAAAATATTAAATTAAAAGTAGATGAATAAAAGAAAGGAAAAATGAGGGTGGGTAATGAGGGGGATACAAATGTATATCCCTTAGAGTCCCAATTCTTGGTCCACGCTTGCTGGAGATCATTCAGAAAGAGGAGATTGAATCAACTGTCCTGGTCACAGGGGTAATGAGATACAAACAAGTCATACCAACCTATTCCTGATACTAAAACCAGAAAGAAAAATTTTCTGAAAGAATGTCCTAAAGAAGATCACATAGGCCCTCACCAACAGCAACAATTCTTAAGGTAGGCACTGAGGTGAAACTCATTAGAGGTGAGCACACCAAAACTCAGTTCATTAAAAGCAGCTCTCCAGGGAGCCAGTCAATATGTCTGCTGGTCTAGATTTTGATAGATGTTAGATGGTGGTGAGTATGAGACTCTTCCCTCAGGAATCATGGATCTACTCTCCTGTGTTTCCTAGCAAGCTCAGGACTCTGTCCCATAATGGTTCATTGCACTGTTTGTAGGATGGCTTTTGACTTTGTTTCCTGAGTCCTGCCAGCCCAGCCTTCTACTGCTTATGGCCTGGCTTCTAGGCTCAACCTGGGTTGCTCTCCCATCTCTTCCCTGTCAATCCTTAAAATTCTGGCATATTCATCTATTCTTACTGAAAGTGACCCCTTCTTCATAGCATCTGTGCAGCCTTGGGTGGGTTCCTCGTCTTTTCCAAGACTTATTTTCCCGAACTATAAAATGGGCTGTATCTATGACATGGTTTTGACATGAAGACTCCATGAAATAGATAAAGCCTCTAGAGCACAGTGCCTGGCAAATAGGAGACAAAGGAAAAATCTTGGTTTTCTTCTTCACTAAGATAAAGCATTTTTTAAAAAGAATTATATACTTGTTAAATATAATGTGTTGCTTATTTCATGTAAAATTGTTTTCTTCTAAGGAGACTATATGTTTCAATTTTCTAAGCCTTTCCTCACCTCAAATTACAGATCATAGTGCTTTGAGCATAGTAGGAATTCAATGCACATCAATTAATGATTTCAAATGGGATGATTTGAAAGGGAGGAGCGGAGCAGGATAGAGGACAAACCCAACACTTCATCTGAGGGTACATATGGTGGTCAGTTAAAGCCATGGCACGACATTGTTCCCAAGGTACCCTTGTATCATTTTCTAGAGCTATTTCCCCTTTCAGTATGGTTGAGAGACAGAACAAGACAGAGAGAGACAGAGACAGAGATAGAAGTGTGGGTGGGACTAGAAGGCAGGAGGAAGCTGCAATTGTCTTTTTTCTCTCCTCATTCAACTTCACTAAATAACCCAAATATTTTAATAGCCCTATTTTCTCAATTCTCTTGCAATTTAGCTCAAGGGCTTTGGTAATGCACAGTTGTTAGCACATTAAGGATTTTTTTTTCTTAAATAAAGAAATGCTATGTGTTTGAATGAAAGTCACATACAGAAGGAATTCAGGGTTTTGTTTTTTTTAATCTTTATTGTAAAACAATTCTCAAACATGAGTCAAACACTCTCCCCACCCCTTTCTCCCCCAGTACTGTGTAAGGAGACTTGAAGATAACTCATGGTATTTCAGGGAAAATCAGCAGGCTATTTAACTTAACCTAGATGGGTCTTCATAAAGAAATATCCTCCCCTCAGTTTATAGCACAAAGTGGGTGTAGGAGGATCCAGGGTGGAGGAGTTGAGTGGGCCTACGCCTTTAGGGAGCTCAAGCATATCAGAGAGTGTCAGAACTTTGAGAATCATGTGTTTGATTTGAATGTGACTTTACTAAGCATCAAGGAAGAAGACCAGGAGCAGCTGGAGCTGGTCCTCATTTTAATAATGGGATACTTTATAATGTCCCAAACTGAAACAGTTTCCTGGAAAAAAAAGGCTAGACAAATGTACCAATTCAATCCAAGGATGCTGTATAGGGTGAGAGGAGGGATGGTTTTGAGTATAACATTGGATGATGATATAGAGCATGATACCCCTGATAGTAAAACTCAGGGGGTTCTCTGTCTTTGCCTGGTTCTGACCATTTTGAACACCTGCATATTGATTTCAAAAGCCAGGTAAGGTCCATCCAATCCAGACATCACTCTCTAACAAGAACTAAAAAAGTCTTTTTACCTCAGCACTTTATGAAAATGGAAGAATTAGGAATGAATAAGCTCACATTCTGGAATTAGAATTTCCTATATTTTACCATATGGCTAATGCACACATAAATGCACACACAAACTGCAAAAGATATAAAGTAGTCTTGCTATGGTACTGGTAAAAGTCCTTGAGTCAGGCTGAGAGAATGACCTGTGTTCTTGTCCAATTCATAATTCTCTTATTCTAGTTCTGTAGATTTTCTTCTATGTGCCATGCCATTTTTTTTTCTAAATAAGAGGCCATACTGAGATGTGTCTTTCTTTCCTGTCTTTTTTTATATGCTGGTTCACTCTATGCACAGTTTTTATCAGTCTATTTCCAGGAAAATTGCTGATTTCTCTCTTTGAGGAAGGACAAATAATCAGACAAGAGTTGTCACCAGCATGTTGGCCTGCCTTCCTGAATCTGCAGTGTACACTCTGCCTTTCTGACTTTGGTATAGATGAACCCTCTGTCTTTTCTCCAAATCCAGATCCTGCACTTGGACCTTCGATCCCATCCCCTTCCACCTACTCAAGCACAATGCTCCAGAAATTCTCCCTGCGCCTGTTTAACTTACCCTCTATTGTCAGCATGCCCACATGCTGGTATTCTCCCATCTAAACAATAAATCTTTTCTTGACCCACTTCCTTCCACAAATACATCCCATTTCCCTGTTCCCCTTTACAGTAAAACTCCTTGAAAGAGTTGCTGCCTCCAATTTCTTTTTCCCATTATTTCATAAACCCACTACAAACAGGCGTTCATCTCCATTAAATCACTGAGACTACTTTCCCAGGGTCAACAGTGACTTCTATGGAGCTAAATCCAGTAGTCATTTCTCATTTCTCGTAATCAGCCACTGCCTCTCCCTCATCACCTCTCCAACCTTACCTCCAACTTTGCTCCCTCTCTATCCACTCCACGCAGCCCTACTGTTCCTCAAATCTTCCAACACTCTCTCCCCAGGCCTTGGTACTGGCTGTTTCCTCAGGCTGGGATGCTCTTCCTCCAGCCTATCTCCATATTTCACTTAAAGCTCTGCTCAAATGTTCTGTTTTCATGGAGGCTTACCCCAACCATCCTACTTAAAATTGCAGTCCCCACCCCACCTTGCTGTCATTCCTGGTTCTCCTTTGTCTTAGTTAACTATTGCTGCATAACAAATTTCCCCAAACTGAGCAGCTCAAATCTCTCATAGTTTCAGAGGGTCAGGAATCTGAAGTGCTAGGTGGGTCCTGGCGTGGGTTGTTCCTTGAGGTTGCAGTCACACATCACCCCAGGCTGCAGCAGTCATCTGAATGTTTGACTGGGGCTGGAGGATTCATTTCTAAGCTGGCTCATGCACCAGACTTTGGGCAGGAGGCCTCAGTTTCTCCCCACATGGATGTCTCCCAGGGTACTTGAGTATGCCTTATGACATGGCCGCTGGCTTTCCTCAGAACAAGTGATCCAAGGGACAGCCAACAGAAGCCACATCAATTTTGACCTAGCCTTGGAAGTCACACCATCTCTTCTGCAGTATCCTGTTGGTCACATAGGCCAGACCTATTCAGTATGGGAGGAAACACAGGGAGGTGGGATCACTGGACACCATCTTGAAGGCTGATCACCACACCTTCACTCTATTTCTTTCCATACTACTTACCACCTTCTGATAAACCATACCATTTACCTATTTCAGATGTTTACTTTTGGTCTCCCCACTTTGGGATGTAAGTTCCCTGAGGGCAGTGGTTTTGATCTGTTTCATTGAGTATTATATCTCTAGGGTCTACACTGTGTCTGGCAAATAGTAAACACTCAGATATTTGTCAAATGAGCAATTGAATATAAAGCTCTGTAAAATTCTGTCTGTTTACCTGATTATTATTCTGGACCAGCTTCTCTCTCTTAAATTGCAAAGAGCTGCAGCTTCAGCGGACTCTTTACACTTCTTTGAGCATTCGGTGACCCATCTTTGTTTTCTGACCCAATCTATTTAGTGCCTTTGCTGGAGTGAATAACTTCCTGATTGAGATCTGAGCTAAAAACAAACTCTCTCCCGTTGGAGCACACCCCTCCCAACACCACCACCTCTATACACACTCCCACAGTAAGTAAACATTTTTCTTTGACCATTTCATGCCTGGTAAGTATATAAAAGTGTAAGGTCTCACAATATCTTCTCACTTAGTGAGGCCTAGGTAGCTAAGGAAGGAGTGATGTTAAATAGAAGGAACAAGTCAAAGGAAGGAGCTCTGGGGTTAGGGTAGCTGCAAGAGAACCAAGGGCACATGGTGGCTCTGTTCTGTGGTCTAAAAGAGGAATTATTAGCATCTGGGTGGTGATCCTGCCACCACAAGGGTTCAGAAATTACTAAGAGGAGAAGCAGCATGTTTCCTCCCTGCTGTGTCTTGGCAGTGCCAGCAGGCAACTGAGGTGATAGGGGACATGCTGCTGCCTTAGGAGGTGGGAATCCCAGTTGAGGACAGTGATGAAACAGCAGGTGGCAGGGCGAGCTAGTGAGCACTGGCTTTTCCTCTGTCCACAGCTGTTCCCTCCCCCTGTGCTCTTGGGCCTATCCTAACTTTCTCTCACATGCTCTTGCTTCAGCCATTTCCCCATACACATTCCTTGCTTCTTTCTTTACCACAAAGTTTTTCCCCTCAGTCTGCAAATGTGATTAGCTCTCCCCTTTCCTAAAAACTTCTCCTCTCTCCTCAGACCACTTTTTCTCAGATCTTAGCCACCTTCTAGGTAAAATAAACATACACACAAAACCACATTCCTTTTCTTTTTTTTAAAGATTTATTTATTTATTTATTCATGATAGATGTAGAGAGAGAAAGAGAGAGGCAGAGACACAGGAGGACTGAGAAGCAGGCTCCACGCCAGGAGCCCAACGCAGGACTCGATCCCAGGATCCCAGGATCGCTCCCTGTGCCAAAGGCAGGCGCCAAACTGCTGAGCCACCCAGGGAACCCCCCAAAACCACATTCCTTTACCATTTGGTCACATTTCCAACCACCATTTGCCTTTCCTTAGTAAACATATTAAATGAGCTGTACATATTCATCAATTTATTAAATTATTAATTTATTCATATAAGCAATTTATTGAGGACCTACTACATATAATATACTGGCAATTGAGCAATGGAGTATGTTTTTAACTTTTAAGGAGCCCTCTGCCTAACAGGAGACACAGATAAGTAAACAAATTAATATAATGTGTTAAGTACAACAATATACTGTCAAGAGGTAACATGAGAGAGTCATTAGTTAGAGAGGAGAGACGCAGGAATCAGAGATGGTTTCCCAGAGATATAGTGTCTGAACTAGATTTTGAAAGACAACAGATGAATCTAGGGCTGGGGAGTTGAGGGAAACAGAGAGAATCTTGGAAACTGAGTAAGAGATACTAGCCAACTTAAATACACAGATGACATAAGATGATGGAAAACATACATGAGTTGGCAGCATGAAGATCATTGGAGGACTTTGCAGACGTGGTTGGAGTGAAAAGCATTCCAGCGTCCAGAGTCTGGGAGAAATATTAACATAATAGTCACCAGTCTCTTAGGATTGGTATGGCAATTAAATGAATTAATACAGGTAGAGTGTCAGTGCCGGGCACACACTCGATTAGTAGGCAGTAGAGCCAGAATGCATATTCTTATCCTTGGATGCCAATCACATGTTCATTCAATTGCATCAGGAAGGCCTAGAAAAAGGTTTCCACATTCAGAGACCTCTTGAGTAATGGGAAGAGAAAAGAGCTATTGAGTAGGGCCACTCAGAGAACTTCTTGCCCATTCAGAAGAAGCAGGCTCTGAGTTCTCTGTGCCTGACATGGTCTCCCTGACCAATTATCCCCACATGGCTTCCTAGTCTGACTCCTTCAAAGAGGAGGATGCCTTGTAGGGTAGGGCTGAGGCCAGACCTTACCTCCTGACAGCCCCAAGACATCCCTGCTCCCCTCCCCACTGCACATTGCATTTGGGGAGCTTTGCTGAGAATAGATGAACTATAGCCACTGCAGTTTTGTTGACTGCCCAGCAATGGGGAGGAAGTATTCTCCAGGAAGAGAGTTATGGGAAGATCCTGGACACCAGTCCAGGAAAAATGAGCCCACACTGACTGAAGAGAACAGCAGATTTTGTTCAATTCCTGACCTGGGGACAGTCTCAGATAAAGGCAAACATAGCATATTTATGCTAAAAGTTTAAAAATGCCATTCATAAAGAAGGAAGAAAAACCACCCCTAATCATACCACCAGACAGAGATGACCACTGTTAACATGTGGGATAAGTCCTTCCAGACTTACACTGGCTTTTTCTAGTTAATATGCAAACTTTATTTCATATCAATAAATATACTTTCAAATGCATCACTTTATTTTTTCATGAAGATATAAGGGTTTTTTTCAACTTTTTAAACGTTTTAATTGTAATTCTAGTTAGTTAGCATACTGTACAATATAGTGATTCAACAATTCCATACATCACCCTCCAAATATACCTTAAGTGGTCATATAATATTCCTGTGAATCAACTAAAGGAGTATTTGAATGGAGCAAGAAGGCATGGTTTATGCAATCTTGTATTCTATCTCATCCATCTCCCACCACATAGCTCCTTCAGAGACCAAATTCTCACACCTTCAGTGTATCTCAAACAGGGCTTTTCCTCCAAACCATTTCCTCCTTCCAAATTCCATTCTTCTGGCCACCCCTACTCAAAACCCAAGAGTCACTTTTTCTTCCTTCCCTTAACATCTGCTTGTCACCACATCTTTTAAATTCTTTGCAATACTTTTTCACTCACCCCATCCCCTTTTCATTTCTGTTTTCTGTTTACCTGAGGCCCGAACACTTTAACTTATACCTAATTACAAAATTCTCCAGCTTCCTGCAATTGCTCCTTAATATATGTCTCTGCCTTCTCTGCCTTATCTCTCTCTCTCTCTCTCTTTCTCTCTCTCTCTTATTTATTTCTCTAATTCATTCTGCAGAATGCTGCCATATTTCAAATACTACTCAAAAACCTCCAATCACTTCAAATTTCCTTTTTCAAAAAGTCTGGTGGGGCACCTAGTTGGCTCAGTTGGTTAAGCATTTATCTTTGACTCAGGTCATGATCCCAGAGTCCTGGGATAGAGCTCTGTATCTGGCCCCTTGCTCAGCCAGGAGGCTGCTTCTCCCTCTGCCTCTGCCTGGCACTCCCTCTGCTTGTGGTCTCTCTCTCTCTTTCTCTTTCTTTCTCTGTGTCAAATTAATAAATAAATACTCTTTTAAAAAAAAGTCTTGCATTTGTATAGTGCATCTCATATCATTTCTATTTCTGCAAATAAAGTATACTTGGTAACATATAGGAACATATTATCCTATATTATCTAGAAATACCTGTCAACCTCAATATCTAGTCCAATGCTTGACAAATGGTAGCCACTTGATAGTGATGAATGTATGAATAAATGCATGAATGAAGTGCATTCTATTTCCCACTGACTTTCATAATGAAACTGGAGTTTTGTCTTTTCTAGGTTAACATTTAAAAGTTAATGGACAGACTTAAAGATCTTGATGAGGAAGAGTTTATATGGTGGATAGGCATGAGGCATTGCACTGAGAAGTTTAGTGGTAGGAACTTCCATCAGTTTTTTGTTTGTTTGTTTGTTTTTTAAGCATTCTAGAGTAACACTTGACAGCATAGTCAAATCTGGCATCTCTAGTGCTCTTCAATTTCCTTCAGGTGACTGGAATGTCTGTCAACAGCAACTTGGAGGCAAAGTTAAAATATTTGGTTTTGACTTTAATCAATGTCAGCAGTGCAGAGAGAGGAAGAAAACCTCCCATTCGCTGAGGGTCACACACAGGTGACCATAAAACTGATGAGTCCTATCAGTACAGCATGATGCTGAACTTTGGAGTGAGAGTACTTGGAACATACTACTGTCCCTCCCCGAGCCTGATTCCTTATCTATAAAATAGAAATAAAACATACCTACTATGTATGGTGTATAGAGGAGTAAGTGCGGTTGGGATGTGTTTGTGCTAGCACATAGTAAAACAGTGAAAAAAATAACCATTACTATTATATTAGTCAGGGTTCTCCAGAGGAACAGAATCAATAGGATATATGAGATTTATTATTAGGAACTGACTCACGTAGCCATGTAGGCTGGCAAGTCCAAAATCTGCAGAATTGATGTTCCAGTTCAAGTCCCAAAGCCAGAAGACTGTTGTTGAACCAGGAAGGGCCAATGTCCCAGTTTAAAGGCCATCAAACAGAAGAATTCTCCCCTACTCAGGGGAGGGTCAGCCTTTTTACTTTTTCTTTTTTAAAAAAATTTTATTTAAATTTAATTTAGTTAACATATAGTGTATATTAGTTTCAGGGATAGAATTTGTTGATTCATCATTTGCATATAATAACCAGTGCTCAGGGATCCCTGGGTGGCGCAGCGGTTTGGCGCCTGCCTTTGGCCTGGGGCGCGATCCTGGAGACCCGGGATCGAATCCCACATCGGGCTCCCGGTGCATGGAGCCCGCTTCTCCCTCTGCCTATGTCTCTGCTTCTCTCTCTCTCACTGTGTGCCTATCATAAATAAATAAAATTTAAAAAAAAAAAAATAACCAGTGCTCATTATATCAACTGCCCTCCTTAATGCACATCACCCAGTTTCCCCCATGCCCCACCAACCTCCCCTCCAGCAGTCCTCTGTTTCCTATAGTTAATAATCTCTTATAGTTTGCCTCCCTCTCTGTTTCCATCTTACTTTGTTTTTCCTTCCCTTCCCCTATGTTCATCTGTTTTGTTTCTTATATGCCACATATGAGTGAAATCATATGGCATGTGTCTTTCTCTGACTGACTTATTTCACTTAGTGTAATACCCTCTAGTTTCATCCACGTCCTTGCAAATGGCAAAATTTCATTCATTTTGATGGTTAGTATTCCATTGTGTGGGGATATATATATCTCCTGCATCTTCTTTATCCATTCATCTATTGATGGACACTTGGGCTCTTTCCATATTTTGGTTGTTGTGGGCATGGCTGCTATAAACATTGGGGTACATGTGCTCCTTGTGTGGTATCCTTTTTTTTTTTTAATTTTTTTTAAATTTATTTATGATAGTCACAGAGAGAGACAGAGAGAGGCAGAGACATAGGCAGAGGGAGAAGCAGGCTCCATGCACCGGGAGCCCGATGTGGGATTCGATCCCGGGTCTCCAGGATTGCACCCTGGGCCAAAGGCAGGCGCTAAACCGCTGCGCCACCCAGGGATCCCCTGTGGTATCCTTTAGATAAACACCTAGTAGTACAATTGCTGAGTCATAAAGTAGTTCCATTTTTAACTTGGTGAGGAACCTTCATACTGTTTTCCTGAGTGGTTGCACCAGTTTGCATTTCCACCAGCAGTCTAAGAGGGTTCCCCTTTCCACATCTTTGCCAACATCTGTTGTTTCCTGAGCTACTCATTTTAGCCATTAGGGTCAGCTTTTTTTCTATTCAAAACTTCAGCTGACTGGATGAAGCCCACTAACATGATGGAGAGCAATCTGCTTTACTTAGTCTACCAATGTAAATATTAATTTCACCAAAAATACTCTCACAAAAATACCCAGAATAATGTTTAACCAATTAACTGGGTAACCAGTGCCCAGTTAAAACACAAAATTACCCATTATAATTATTACCAGTGATAATATATTGTGGATGGAGAGTGCTATAAGAGTAGATCACAGGATATTGATCAGTCAGGGTGGCAGTGTAGGGTAGGCCTTGGAGGAAAGGATTGATGAAGGCTGCCTGAAAGTTATGGAGTCTAACAGATTGTGCATCATCTGAGGGAAGATGCCCATTCAACAAAGAGATCTGGGGCTCAGGGAGAACTGCCAGGAGGTCATCAAATGAGGGGAGAGAGTGGATGAGATTAGTCAGCAGTATATAAGTAAAAAGAGGAGAATGGAGCCTGAAGAATACAGCATTTTACAGGCAGCCAACAGAGAGTACTAGCAAAAGAAAACTGTACTGAACTAAAATGTTCCCCCAAATCTAAGACCTGAGACAAATAAATGTCTTTTTCTTGGTCTGTTCTATCAATTCAAAGATCTGAAAGTGAGTTTTCAAGCAGCTGGTGCTGCTTGAACAAAACTATAAGCATACAGGGGTGAGGCCTTTGTGATATTTGGCTCTGGCTGTAATTATACCTTACTTACCTGTTGCAGGCTCCCCAGCTCTGGTCCAGATTTCTAGGAACCACCATTAGGTGCCCAAGACAGGGGGCAACCTCGTAGGTGGTCACCTACATGGAATGATTGGAGAAGGTCTTTCTACCTTAATCCCACCCCTGCTAGTGCCTGTAGCTATTCTTCCATCACAAACTTCTTGAAAGGGAAAAACCATTTCCTATCCAATAGAAAAGGCTGAAGAGAGCTGGCTCTGTTTCTAAGTGGCTGTATAATCGAAAACCAGTCACTGCCTTCTCCAGGACTTAGATTCCTTCTTGGTAGAATGAGGAGATTGACCTTGATGAGCTTTAAAGTCCTGTCTTTCCTTAATCTTCTATGAATCAGACTGTAAACAATTGAATTGTCTCAGTTAATGAATTTGGATTTTTCCATTGGGCTAGGAAATCCCATCAAGAGAGGCAACATGTTATAAGATAAAAATATTTCTGATTGCTGAGTATAGGGTTTTGTCAAATTAGAGGTCCTGTAGGATTTTGGGGGGTGAAGGGAAGAGAAAGAGAAATAAATACTCTGAGTAGGGAACACCGCTCACAAGAATAAGCCTGTTGGGTAAATAGGGCTTGGGGTGGAGATAATGGAATAAAATCCATCCCAGCTAGTGGGGAATCGTGGAATCTTAGAAATCTCAAGAAGCAAGTGTGTCCCCTATACAATTGGTGGTCATTCTGCACCTTTGCATTTATTTCTTTTTATCTTCCCTGGCTGTCTACCAAAACACATGCCTCCTGACCCCATCCCATAGGGCCAGTGATTTGCCATCATGAGCTGGCAGAGTGAGAGGCTCCCATTCTCAATGCCCCTTTGATGAGGAAACCTTGCTTCCAGGAAACAGAAGCCAACTTTATTCTTGTCCATTGGACTTCCTTCAGCCACCTCTGTCAGTCATCCCCACCAACCCCCTGAGCTCCTGTCCTGAGATCATTTTGCCAGGACACTTGGGCTTCACATCACAGCCTGAGCAGTGGGTGTCGCTGGTCTCCAGCTTTTCCTGCTCTTGGGTATCTGCTTCATTCTCCTCCCCTCTGGGTGTGGTGTACTCCTACCTCTCTGCACCATCCAGGGATTTTAGGAAAACCAGGAAGCAAAAACAGGGTTAAAGGAAGGCAACTGATAATATTCTAGTGTGGAATGTTTAAAAGCACTGGTCCAGGAAATAGAGAACAGGTGCTCCCTGACCCTGCCACCAGCTAGCCATGTGACCCAAGCAAGTCTTTCTACCCTAGTCAGTTTCCTTTTCTGGGTTGTAAAGTGAGAGTGTTGGGTGAAATCAGTAGTTTGCAAACTTTTCACCACCATGGACCTCTTTTATTGTTTCTCTCTGCATGGACTTCATGTTTTCAAGGATTTATCTTCCTCCAAAAATTTTCTGCATTTTAAGGAATTTATTTTGCCATTTGTAATTAATCAGAGAGTTTGATCATCAAGAGAGAGTTTTATAACCCAGAATTGACAAAAACCTAACTAGAAGCAAATATAAATAGACCAGACTTTTTATTTTTTATTTTTTATTTTTTTTTTTTTAGACCAGACTTTTTAAAAGAGGTTTTATCATATGTTCCCAGTTAAGTGCATAATTTCCACTGGACTTTTTGAAATATTAAAGATAGCTCTGGCTTTATGGTTGTCTCTTTAGTATATTCCTGAGCCTACAGTTTCTGAGCTGGAACAAGTTGGCTAGGTGATCTCTAAAGTACTTTTTACTCCAAAAGTGCTTTAAATTTATGACATCTTTACGCTGTAAATGGGCTAAAATAAAATGGGCTGGAGGCTAGAGGTCCAACCAAAAGAGGCATGTGGGGGCTAGCTGTGCGTCTATGTACAATCAACTTTCATCCATTTTGATACGATGATTCAAAATTGCTCTTACTTTCACATGGGTTGAATGAAAGTCTACCTTTGCTAAGTTTATGAAACAGGTTTGCTAACCACAATAGCATATACCAAGTCTCCCAGTAGCTTGTCAGGGTAATACTAGGGCAGGTACAGAGTTTTCAGGCACTTAGTTTCCCCAAACCCATAAAAATTATATCCTCATAATAAATAATTTTGATTATCTTAAGTATCTTAAGTTCCCTGGAATTACATAGCTTTATATAAAACCATGTATTAATTGAGCAAATAGTTTTCAAGGCAAGAACCATGATAGGCATTGCTGGAGGGCTACAGAAGTATATAATTGCATTTTTTAAAAAAACACTTTTTAGCAGGAATACTTTGTCAAATAGTGAGTATTACAGAGGCTTAGTTCCCATTCTCACTTCTGGGGAAACACAGAAGAGAGATGAGTAAAAAAGAGAATGAAAGAGAAAACTGGGAGAACTAGAGGCTGTTGCCAAAGAAGCAGACCCAACAAAGGTGTTAGGACATCTGGCTTCTGCTTCTTGAGGCTGGGGTCAGTTTTGATCACAGCTGTAGGGCATCATTAGTAGAGGTATAAAAAGAAATACTTAATGCAGACCAGAAATTCTTCAATAAGTCTATTCAACAACTACTTATTGCCTCTCTACCATATGTCAAACACCATGTGCAGTCCTTGTCTTCTAAGAATCTTGAAGCCAAAGGAGAAGTCACATAGGGAAATAGACATCCCTGGATGAAAAGTGCCACAGGAGTACCAAGCAACGCAGAGAAGAGAATGGTTTTTACTGTCATGAGTTATTAAGGCCACCTTACAAAGGAAGTGATCTTGAGGCTGGCCTTGAAGTAAGTTCTAGTCTAATTACTAAGGGCATTTAGGCACAGAGAGACACATGGACAAAGTCGTGAACATTCATAGACAGAGGTGGCCAGACTTGAAGGGAGGGTGAATGAGGGTGAAAAATTAAAGATGGGATAGGATTAGTCCAGATTAGTGTTCCCCAGATGGGGAAGAATCTAATATTGTTATAGGCATCACTTTACTTAAAATATTTCAGGATATTTCCTCCAGGACTCAGTAGGGCATGACTCTCAGTTGACTATCCAAGACTATGTATGAGTAGACAGACATTCAGCAATCATGAAAACCATAATGTATTTATTTGTTTGTTTGTTTTGGTTTTTAGGTTTTTTTTTTAATGTTAGTTTTGTCATTGTATTTTATTTTAATTTTTAATGTTAATTCCAGTATAGTCAGCATACAGTGTTATACTAGTTTCAGATGTACAATACAGTAATTCAGCAGTTCCATATATTACTCAGTACTCATCACAAGTGCATTCCTTAATCCCCATCACCTACTTCCTCTATTCTTTCACCCCTCTTCCCTTTGTAACTGTCAATTTGTTCTCTATAGGTAAGTGTCTGTTTCTTGGTCTCTCTCTTTCTCTTTTCCCTTTGCTCATCTGTTTTATTTCTTAAATTCCACATATGAGTGAAATCATATGGTATTTGTCTTTCTCTGACTGACTTATTTTGCTTAGCAAAATATTCTCTAGCTCTATCCATGTCGTGGCAAATGGCAGGATTTCATTCTTTTTTTTTGTGGTTGAATATTATATATATATAACACCTCTTCTCTATCCATTCATCTATCAATGGACACTTGGGCTGCTTCCATAATTTGGCTATTGGCTATCGTAAATAATGCTGCTATAAACATATACACATAGGACTGCATGTATCCCTTTGAATTGGTGTTTTTGTATTCTTTGGTTAAATACACAATAGTGTGATTACTGGATCATAAGGTAGTTCTATTTTTAACTTTTTGAGGAAACACCATTCTGTTTTCCACAGAGGCTGCACCAGTTTGCATTCCCACCTACAGTGCACAAAGATTCCTTTTTCTCCACGTCCTTGCCAACACTTGTTGCTTCTTGTGTTTTTTATTTTAGCCATTCTGACAGATGTGTGGTAATATCTCATTGTAGTTTTGATTTGCATTTCCCTGATGACGATTGTTGAGTATCTTTTCATGTATTAGTTCACCTGTATGTCTTCTTTGGGAAATGTCTATTCATGTCTTCTGCCCATTTTTTAATTGGTTTATTTGTTTTTTGGGTGTTGAGTGGTATCAATTCTTTATATGTTTTGGATACTAACCCTGTATCAGATATATCATTTGCAAATATCTTCTCTCATTCAATAGGTTGCCTTTTACTTTTGTTGGTTGTTTCCTTTGCTGTACAGAAGCTTTTGATTTTGATGTAATCCTAATATTTTATTTTTGCTTTTATTTCTCTTTCCTCAGGAGACATACCTAGAAGGACGCCTGGGTGGCTCAGTGGTTAAGCACCTGCCTTCGGCTCAGGATGTGATCCTGGAGTCCTGGGATGAAGTCCCACATTGGGCTCCCTGCATGGAGTGTGCTTTTCCCTCTGCCTCTGTCTCTGCCTCTCCCTCTCTGTGTCTCTCATGAATAAATAAATAAAATCTTTTTTTTTAAGAGACATACCTAGAAAAATGTTGCTATGATCAATATCAGAGACATTGCCTATGCTCTCTTTTAGGATTTTTATGGTTCCACATCTCACATCTACGTCTTTAATCTATTTTGAGTTTATTTTTGCAAGGTGTAAGAAAGTGATTCAGTTTCATTCTTTAGCCTGTAGTTGACCACTTTTCTCAACACCATTTGTTGAAGAGACTCTTTTCCCATTGAATATTCTTTTCTACTTTGTTGAAAATTAATTGACCATATAATTATGAGTTTATTTCTGGATTTTCTATTCTGTTCTATTGATCTGTGTGTCTATTTGTGTGCTAGTACTATACTGTTTTGATTACTACAGCTTCATAATTGAACTTGAGGTCTGGAACTGTGATATCTACTTCTTTCCTTTTCTTTTTCAAAATTACTTTGGCTATTCAGGGTCCTTTGTGGTTCCGTATAAATTTCAGGATTTTTTTGTTCTAGTTCTGTAAAAAATACTGTTTGTGTTTTTAAGGATGCATTAAATCTGTAAATTGCTTTGGGTAGTACAGACATTTTAACAATATTTGTTCTTCCAATCCATGAGCATGGAATGTCTTTCCATTTCTTTGTGTTGTCCTCAATTTCTTTCATCAGTCTTTTATAGTTTTCAGAGCACAGATCTTTCACCTCTTTGATTAGGTTGTTTCTTAGGTATCTTATTGTTTCTGGTGCAATTGTAAGTGGAATTATTTCCTTAATTTCTCTTTCTCCTGCTTCATTATTAGTGTATAGAAATGCAACAGATTTCTACACATTCATTTTATATCCTGCAAGAAAACCATATTTTAGATCTTGACAAGTTAACAGGTAAGAAGTTCTGTTTAGAAGCATTTTTTTTACTTTGTCTTTTAAAAAATAATCTTAGAATTCTTATTAACTATCCATTTTTATGTAATATAGGACATAAAAGTATATTTGAAAATTGAACATGCTTCAAAACTGTCACAGGAAATGTCACTATATAGAAACAATTTATGCCATCAAAAACATTTATTTATGTGTTAATTAATAACTATGTGTTGCTCTCCAAAGACTTTTATCATTGGGCCTGTTAAGTATATGGGAAGAACAAGATTACTTTGTTTATAATAAGATATGTAAATAACTCAATAAAATGTTGTTAATGTCATGGATAATTATTAAATTCTGATAAAAAGGTATATTTTGAACTATGTATGAGTTAAATAAAGGGGACTAGATTGTAGTGTGTGTTGTGTGAGTGTGGTGTATGTGTAAGGAAGAAAGGGAAGAAATGGGACAGAGACACATTGCAAAGAGAGGCTTGGAAAGTAAGTTTCTTGAGGTTACTTCGTGAAATCAAATTCCAATTAAAAACTAAAGCAAGAAAGATACATAGAGGGAAGATTTCATGAGTTAGTTAAAATGTTAGTTTAAGAAAGCCAATGCAAGAAAACATACATAAAACCTGCACAACAGTGTGTGTCTGTAATACATATGGTATACAAAATATGCATTGCTGAATTTGTTTACTGTGCAATAAAAATTTATTAAGCATTTGGTATTTCTTCCTTTCTTGGCGTTTTTACTATATATATCTCTGCACTCAACAGAAGAAAAGTGGTAGAATTTTCTACAATGATTTGAACGTTTTCCCACAATGATTTGAATGTTTCCATGGGCTATTTTTTACATTTTCAAATATATCAAATCAGAATCAGGGTGTAAATATAAATGAGTTTTCCCGAAATCTCCAGTGGCTATTTTGTGAATGAGTGGTGACATCTTTTTTTGTCTCAATCCAGTGCACTCTCTCAGAATTTAATTTGAAACAGACCACTTTATTTATTTATTCACTTATTTTCTATCGGCCATCAGGGGCAGTGAATTGACTTGTTCACACTCCTCGGTTCATGGCTCCTTATCACCGTTAGTTTATTCAAGAACCTTTTAAATTGTTAATTGTCTTTTTCCCTATCCCAAGGATCCCTGTCCCATACAGTTTTCCCTTTTGTTCCCTCTCCCTGTCCCACACTGCTCCTGTGTTTTTAGTGTATGTCCTTTCAACTCACTATCCATACACTTATTACATAGAGTGGGTCTCACTGGAGGACTGTCCAGAATGTCTGTCCACAGACTGAGCTGAAGTTAATTTGACTTTGTTTTGCTAGCAAATCAGGAAGTGAGCAAAGCAGCAATGCAAAATGCATACACAGAGGAAGGAATGTGGGTTCTCAGTGGCTCCCCAGTGCCTGTCTTATTCACATTATGGAGACTGATCTGTGAAGTTTGGTGGTTTCAGCATCCCCAAACGACTAATGAATTCCCCAGATCACAGGAGGTCAGAACTATGGGCTCACTGCGTTAGGTCCCTTTTTGGCCTAGACAATCGCTATCAAGCTTAGCAATAACATTGCTTTAGACAGTCTCAGGCCCATCTGTAGATTCTACCACTGTCTGTAAGGGAGCTGGGGTGGGGCTGGTCAGGGCAGGGGCGGGGCGGGGGGGGGGGTGTGTGTGTGCAGTTTCGCCTTGAGGTGAAAGGTTTCTGTTTGGTAATTAAAATATTCCTCTTTCCAGATGTCTTCCTGGATTTTTATCATGCTATCCCCTTTTAAAGAAGAGACAATGAGTTTTTGTGGATTAATATTTAATGAACCTCAAAGTTTGACAGAAGTCATGTGATCACCCATGATCTGTTTGACATGAGCTTTTGACCTCCTGGGCTTCCTGTATGTCTGTGAATGTGTGTGTTCACTGAGATCCTTTCCAGAGGAGTTCTACAGGACCATCACAGCATTAACACTTCTCTGTGTGTGGTACTCTTCTGCATGTAATAGATAGCTTGAACACTTCTTGGGGAAGACACAGAAACAGAAGCAGAATGAGGACTATGGACTGGGAAAGCATTATTTTTAAGCTCTTTGTGTTGAGTCCATTTTCAGCTCTGTCAGCACCCCAGGAAGCACTGGGCACAGCCACTCTGACTCTTGGAAACTGAGCTGAGGGCGCGGCTGCTGTGGGAGCTGGTGTTAGAGTGTGACTGGATGGGGTCCAGTCTCAGCTGTGCTTGTGGTGACAAGGAGATTGCCATGTCCACTCCCTTCCTATCCTGACTGCTCCCTATTCACTGAGCTTGCCAACAAAATATCCCTCTTGTGGCTTCCTGAAGGGAGTGAAGGATGTGGAGAGTCCACAGGAGGAGAGGCTGAGGAGGGTTTGCATCAGCCTTGTCGTGCATGGTGCAATATCTAGTGCTGGCTCAGGTACCACACCCACAAGAGCACACAACTCACACTCAGACCCATGAGGATAAGCACACGGGTGACTTGGGCAGGTAGGCACTCCTTGGAGTGCCTCATAATTTCCTGTTGTTGTTAAGAGTCAGGTGACCTTGGGAGGGGTCCAGCTCGGCCCTCTTGGGGTATCTTAGACTGGCCCACAGAGGTGACTACCATCATGAGAACTTGGTGGCCATCTACAGTCTGCTACATGCAAGGTCTTCTCTGGGCCACAGGCTCATGTCAGACCACAGCAAACCCCTTGCTGGCCTGAAACAGAGGAACACTTACAGGTGATCATTTTTCCATTTTATGCACATGAGAGCACTTTTCATAAATGATGTAGCTTAAAGGTGCCTTTATTTTTAAGTCAGTTTTAGGGAATTTCACATACCAAATCCATTGACCTAAATGAACATTAACCAGATCCCATTTCCTCTACTGGCTGTGTGACCCTGGGCAAGTTATTGAAGCCTCTGTTTCCTCATTTATGAAATGTAAATAAAAATAGTTACTCCATCTCAGAGGGTTGTTGTGAGGGTTAAATAAGATCTTCTAAGTAACACCCCCATCACAGGGCCTGCCTGATATATTCACTACTCAATAAATGTTTATTCCCACTATGATCTTTACTTAGCACTGTTCTATGCTTTACAAGAGATACTGCACCTGCCAGGTAACTTCACTGTGAGAGAGGTACCATTACCTGCCATCTTATGAACACCCTGTGCAGAGAGATGTTGGGCTTAACAGGGCCACAATGAAAAACCAAGCAGCTAGAACTCGGTAAAGGCTTCCTTGCAAGCCACTGGCACCCAGATGTGTGGGCTCCCACCAGCCATCAGAACCCTATATCCAAATAGCTGTAGTAGATGGTACATTTCTAAAAGTGGCATAAAGTGATTGAGAAAAAACAAGGGACCTATCAATGGCAAAAATTACAAAATACTGTTTAACTTATTGCAAAAAATATCTGTACCGTGGGAGAGGATGAAACATGGGCAGACAACTTAAACCAGTCTATTCGAAAGGACAAAGGGGGCACATGGAGGAGAGCAGCTTGCTTCAGGAGGGTCTTCTGCTGAGACTTACTCCCTGCTCTCTAGGGCCTCCTTCTGGGACACCAGTGGGCTCCCAGAGCCACTCAGACAGATACCTGGGGGTGCTTCTAATGTTGTCCCTTGCAAGCACGTCTTCTCTGAAGCTTCTTTAGTGTCAGCTTCCTCCTCTATAAAATGTTGGGGGGTGGATTATTAGCTGACCTTAAACAGTCTTTTTACCTCTGACATTTTCCAAGTCACCTAATTCAGTATATAGGCTCTTCTCAGCTGGCAAATAATTTTCAGTGAACATTTATCCTATATAAGTTCCGAAATCCATTCCAGCCAAGGACTCCCATCTCTGAAGGAAGCATATGAAGTCCTCTCTTCCCCTTGCTGCTGAGGACATTTAGGCACCCACTTACAAACACTGGAAGTTCCTGAGACTCTCCTTTTCTAATATTTATGCTAGCAGAGGGCACAAGAAACTTAGTACTTCTGTCACTGTGGTGGACCTGTGCAGAGAACAGGATCTCCAAGCCTGTGTTGGGGCTGCCCTTGGCAGAGACAGCATTCCATATTAGAATGCAGAATGCTTTTTTCTACTGGAATCAGATTTTAAAGGCTGCTTGAGGTCTGTAATGTTCAGGTACTATAGTTAGGTACATTGTGAGTTTAATAGGCTCCCGTGGACTAGCCTGGAAGCCTCCCTCTCCTGTTCATAGGTTTCTCTGAAATAAGCCTGTTAAGTTTCAACACATGTGGTTTAGGAATACAACCTATCTGTACACTGAGGACTGACTTGTACTTACCCTTATTCTTAACCTTTCAGGATTATGTCTCCCACAGACTCTGGCCCAGAGCCCTTGCACAGAGACAGGATCAGTAAATTATTTCAGATGGCTACTGTTTCTCTTAAATAACCATTCTGCTCATTGCTAAGTGCCTGTGTTCCCCCAAAGTCTTCATAGTCTAAGCAGCATGTCAGCATCAGATGATAGATCCAGAGTGGGAGCAAAAGGATTTAAGCCACATGCTGGGTAAAGTCCTAGTGTTATGATATTGACGCCATGCCTATCCCCAAATCGCCAGCCTGGCTCCACTGTTAGACATAACACTGGGCTGGGAGGGGTGCGGGAGATTCTTGGCCTACTCCGTGTTTCTTATCTAGTGCTGACCTCACCTACCATAGAACAGGGCTAGGAAGCATGTGGGTCTCGAAAGTTCAGAGTAACCTGGGTTCAGCATGGCTGTTCTTAGTTTTAAAACTTTCTATAGAGCTATCTACCCCCCAAAATTTATAAGCTCTGCTAACCAATACAGGAAATTCAACTATATTTTGTTAACTCTGTTTTTGCTTTCTTAAAACATGGGGCATAATAGGAGAAATAGACATTTATAAATAAACCTGACACTAAGCAGACAGATAAGTGCTAGACCAGATACACTAGATATACAAACACAGTGACTTGAGAGACTATTTCAGAGGATCTTAAAAGGGTTTTTGAGGGGCACGAGATTAGAACTAGGCCTTAAAGAGTAACAGATCTCTGGCAAAGGCTCTGAGGGAAGGTAAGGGGTGCTGGAGAGTGGAAGGAGAATAAGTGGAGGGAACAGCGTGCACCAGCCAGGAAGCAGGGAAGTGCATGCAAAGCCACAGGTGAAGGTGGGGGTAGTGAGGAGAAAGCAGGAAAGGGAGGCTGTAGCATCACTGTGGAGGAGCCAGGCTTAGGATACCTGAAGGAGGCAGAGGTATGTTGTGGCAGGTTTGTGTTTCAGGGAGACCACCACAACCTCAGAATGAAGGATGGGCTCATACAGGGGGATGGAAGGTGAGCGCCAGTAGGAAGCTTGAGTGAGGGCCTAGGTGGAATAACTGGGCATTGAAACTCAGGTGGGACAGAGATGACAGGAGGGAAGGGAAGGTTGCAAGAGACATCGTAAAGTGCTTATTAAAAGGTTTTATAGTTTAGATGCAGGTCTCTTTAGGCTGATTTTATCTCATAAAATGAGATGGCCACTATCCTTCCAGGGTCTCTTTCGTGAGATATTCCTCTGCTCAGAAAGTTACAGTGGTTCCCTATTGCCCATTGGATCAAATCCAGGCTTCCCATTCCGACCTTCAAAGTTGTCCAGTAACTGGATCCTTCATGATTTCCTCTCCACTGTCATCTGCAAATGCTAACATTGTGAACACTGTAGTTCTGTTTGGGCCAAGACAATCTGCTCATAATCTCTGGCTCTGCCTGAATCCCTGACCCTCAAGGCCTCTCTCCTCTCAGCTGAGGCCACCTGACACCCTGCATCTACACCCCTACATATATATATATATATATATATATATATATATATATATATATATACAGGTGTAAAAGCTTAGTTCAGCCTAGCCTCCTTGGTATAATACTAACATGAGGTAGGATTGAGTTCCAGGTCCTAGATCTGTTCATTGTGTTCTTTCTCCCGGGGCTCTCTGGGCCTCACATTGTTCTTTCCTGAGTATATCAGAAGGGATTCTTGTGGCTTGTCTAGGCCCACAGGAGGAGAGACAGAGGAAGAGCAAAGTGGGTAAGGCTCAGCCACACATTTCTCCCTGTTCCACAATTCATTTGGGAATCCTCCATTGGACAAGTTCTGTATGTGAGTTGATAGAGCATTGTATTTGAAGTGTTTCACACTACAGGGGACCTAGACTTGGCCAACCTCTTCTTAGTGTAAAAATGGAGTTCACAGTCAAAAAGACTTGCTCTTTCTATCTGCTTCCTGGTCAGGTGCCTACAAGGGCACAGGACAGTGGCTTAAGCATGAGGGAGTAGGAGCCACGGTCTTGGAATTTACCCTCAGTCTGTTTCTGGGTACAGCAGTTGTTCAGTACAACTTATTTTGAGAGACTCTATAATCCTTGAGTCAGAAGGTGGTGACTTTGTGAATCTATATTGGGCAGGAGGTGGCAAAGCAATAGAGGATAGCCATGATGGGGATGTGGTATGTGGTAGTATTAGAGTATTAGAGTATTAGAGGATGGAAGACTCAGACAACCTTCCTTCAGAGAGCCTGGGATAGGAAAATAGACTTCATCACTTCCATCAGGTGCCCATTCTCCCCTTGCAAAGGTCCTATGAGGTACTTCTTTTCAGAAGTCAAACTCTACTTCCCCAAAACACCTGCTCCTGACAGACAGTGTCTATTTCAAGGCTTATTTTTAGCCAGTTTTAACTCCACCCAACCCTGTTCCACCCTCTGCAAAATTCTAAAGAAGCAATAGATTAACAATGGGACCAGGCATCAGGCCCCAGAGTTTGTCTTATCAGGGGGAAACACCTAGAACTTCCATAATCCCTCCTCTCCCACCTCTCCACGAAGAAAGGGTGACTTTTCCTTGCTTGGCCAAAAGGAAGTGTGTCTACTTGTATAGAGGGGTGGTGGCAGCTTGCAGAGTTCCCTGTCCATACTTGATTGCCAGTGGTAGGGCTGCCCCAACTCGACTGCACCTAGTAGGCAAGCCCTGTTTTACGTCACTTCCCCCCATTGTGTGTCCTCTGCTCTCTTCCTAGCTGTAGGCACACACCATATTCATTCATTCAGTGAAAGCTGGGCACGGGCCAAGCAGGCAGACTTCCAAAGTGCCAATCCATAAGGGTTCTATTACTGGGCTATAAAGCATCACTGAGTATAATGAAATGAAAGAAAATATGTTTACCAGTGCATCTTTCAAGGAGAGTGCTAAATTTATTTCACTCATTTACCAAATAAGTGTTTAGTTGTACCTATTCCATTCATTCAATCAATAGATATTTATTTAGTACCTTAAATTACATGCCAGACACTGGTCTAAGCACTGAGATACAGTAATGAGCATAAAAAGTTTTCAACATGGCAGAATTTATATCATAAAAGGGAGACAGACATACACTAAGATCTTAGGTCAAGGATCTTAGGTCCTCACAAGCCTACACTGAAATGATTTGAGTTTAATGATCTATTAATGAAGTGGAAATGGAAGGTGGTGGGAATAGTAGAAATATGAGACCTCGTGGGATAGGAAGAATCAAACCATCTGGGCCCTAAACAATGGGAGTTGAGACAAAATATGTGTGTATAACAAAGGTCCATTAAGATTTCAGTACATAGACTTAGTCTATGGGAAAGATCAACTTCAACCTCCACATTCAAGCTTTTGCTTCAGATGGCCTCAGGATAGGCTCCAATGAGTTGACAGAGGCATGAGGATGAGAAAGCAGAGAAATGAGGCAGTATGCAGACTTATGTCTAGGAAAGTTTCTGGGTATGGCTACAGGCACATGAAATTGACTAGAAGCCTACTGTTTTTGAGAGGATATTGCTGTCAGACAAATCATGATCCTGATTGTGAAAACAAAACCAGAACTAAAGCAGAACCCCCACCCCCAAAACACCTTGTAATATAAAACAACTCTCAGGCTTCTAAATTTGCACTAGCTGGAAGCATGCTGTGAATGCTAGATAGTCCTGACTCAGCAAAGCTCACTTCAGATAAAGCCATGGAGGAAAATGGACATGGATCAGTCTTCCAAAGGTGTAGTCAGGCACCAGAAAGAACAATGGACAAGGATATTCCTCCAGAGATCAGAATTAAGGTCTAGTCAAGGAATTTCATCCTCACACACTGGAGCAAATAATCTTTACTGTACCTACCCAGCAAGATTTTATCATTGCTGTGGACAAGTGACTGCCCTTTACTCCCCATTCTTCCCTTTTCTGAAATGGCATTTTATTATGGCTTTCCTGTTCCTGCCTCCATATTGTATTTTGAGTTGTGGTTAGTGGAGAGAAAATACTTGTCTTTGGGTCTATTGATCAGATGAGTGGAATAGGTATAACCAAGGAGATACATCTAGACTTGCTAGAGATTGATTACTGTATATTACCCAGAAAGCCTGGTCTTGGAGCTGGAGCTGGATATAGTGACTGGATGGGATTGTGTGTGTGTGTGTGTGTGTGTGTGTGTGTGCATGCTAAGTGTGTAAGTATGGAAAGAAAGGTATGTACTAATATTTGATGACTAGTCTACCTCTTTGGCAGGCTGATAACATTAGACCTAGATGGTTAGCTGTCTATCCAATAGTCATATAGTATGGGAAGGATGTTGGGGTAGACTACATTTCCCAGCATCCCTTATATTCATATTACTAGCTATCACCAATGGAATATGAATAGAAATGATGTGTATCACTTCCAGGCCGGGACTTTGAAGAAGGTAATGGGGAATATCCACATTTTCTTCTCCTGTCTGCCATCTGAATGTTGAGAACTCTGACTTTCTAGGGAATGCTATAGCTACAAGATAGCTCTTATACTCCAGAGAAAGGAATGCTGAAACCCACCCATATAAAACATGTACATTAGACATTACTTGATCAAGAAATATATATAGATTGTGTTAAAGCACAATTTGGTGGTGAGGGGGTATACAACCTAGCATTATCATAATGCTAGAAACAACTTCATGTAAGATTTCATGACACTGAATCAGACATTCATTAAGCCCTTAAGTGACATTCCTGACACAGTACCTCATGGCAGGCAGACACAAAAATGCATATCTAAATAAATACCAATTTCAGTGAGAACCAAAATTGTTGCCCCCTCCAAAGGAAAAGGATTTAACATAGTCAGCCTTCCAGGCAAGTGCTGAATTGGTACCTCTATATCATGGTACCATACTGAGGGTTCAAAGTTAGTCACTGCTTCTGGGAAATTGAATACTCAGTAGTGATGGTGGCCAGGCAGCTTCCGTGAAGGAAAATACATGTTGCAGCCTGTCTGTAGTTGTAACTGTGCCACTATGATGATGTTCATAACCCCATTGATTAAATACTTGGATGACTGGGAAAGAGGCTGATTGACATTCACAGTGCAAGATAACTTGTATACTGTTTGAGAGTCTCCTGCACTATGGACATCTTTGGGATAACATTCCCATGGAATAATATATGTTCACATCCTGGACCCATGATGATTGGTCCATTCATGTGCTGCTTTCCCGAAAATGCTTTGTCACTACTCCCTCACTTACCCCTTCCAAGTCCCTATTTTTCCAAACCATTAGTCACTGTCAGGAGTTGGCTTAGAGCTAGATCTCAAGCCATTTCTCCTTTCAGACAAAGTACCACTTAAAGCTCTGCACAATGGAAGGATTTCTCTCCTCTACAGTCCTTCAGAGCCACCCCTTAAGTAGAACCATAACACTATAGGAGTCCACTTACTGCTGATGCCAGCATATTGAGCAGATCCATCTGTAAACCAGGTTCTTTTAGGCTAGGATTGAAAGTGGGAGATACTGCAATGGAAATGTGCTCCCTGAGTTCATAGGAGATGATGGGACCCTGAAGTAATAGAGGCAATGTAGCAGCACTTAGCTCTCAGAGGCAGGATGGGCATGGTTACCATAAAGGGCATCCAAGCCAGGGTCTAATCAGCAATTTTGACCCACAGGAATCATTATAAGCTGATATCTAAAAAAGGAAGTTAGAAGAACCCTACCCTCCCTCCTGGAGCTGTATGCAAAAATGAGGTATCTACCAGTGGCTAAGGAAGAAGAGTCACCTGAATAACACCTATCCATTAACCTTTATGATGAGTTCAGGGCTTAGTATGACTATTTTCTCAGACCCTGAGTCTTGAGGCAAGCCCCAAACTAAAGATCTGCTTTGGTGCTGTGCATCGAAACTGCTCCACAGGGAGGTCATCATAGTAGAGGAGAGCATATGGGACATGCCACAGAAAGTGTAATGAAAAATTGATTGTGGTGATGGATGTATAAGCTTAAATAGTCTAAAAGCAATTGAATTATACACTTTGGTATATAAGTGTTAAGCTAATGGTGCATCCCTGGGAGCAACATAGAAAAGCAGCTCAATACATTCCTTCTTGACCTGTATAACCAAAGGAACTCTAGGTCTAGAAAATGTAAGCCTGACTTGAATTACCACAGTAGAGAATCTAGATCAGGATCAACTCAAAGACCCAGAGCCCATTGAGTGGAAGGAAGACAAAAACCCTTGAGAAAGTACCCCGAGATATTGCCACAGTATGTGCTACAAATCTTTCCAGCATTTCGCAAGTGGGCCTTCCTATAACTAATTCCCAGGTAACTGTACACTGTGGGGGAAGGAAATTTCTAGACATTTTCAGAGATTATTGAACACTGGCTCTGAGCTAAACCAGGAGGACCCAGAATACCACTCTAACACATAAGCCAGGGTGGAATCTTTTGGGGAGGTATGTTATAAGGTATCAGGGTAGGTGGTATCAGGGTTTTTAAATCAAGGGTATCAGGATACCAGGCTTTACCTCAGGCTTTCTGCCTGACCAAGATGGTAAGAAGGAAATACATGGAATTTGGGGCTTTGTTCATATCACAATAGTCCCAGTAGATCACAAACACATCCCATTTCCCCACCATGTTCCTGAGTATATACTGGGAATGAAGATACTAAAATACTATTTGAAGTGTATAATTCAATTGCTTTTAGACTATTTAAGCTTTAAGCTTGTATTAAGCTAATCACCACAATCAATTTTTCATTACACTTTCTGTGGCATGTCCCATATGCTCTCCTCTACTATGATGACCTCCCTGTGGAGCAGTTTCGATGCACAGCACCAAAGCAGATCTTTAGTTTGGGGCTTGCCTCAAGACTCAGGGTCTGAGAAAATAGTCATACTAAGCCCTGAACTCATCATAAAGGTTAATGGGTAGGTGTTATTCAGGTGACTCTTCTTCCTTAGCCACTGGTAGATACCTCATTTTTGCATACAGCTCCAGGAGGGAGGGTAGAGTTCTTCTAACTTCCTTTTTTAGGTATCAGCTTACTCAGGAATTCTGATTCAAACCCATTGCCAGGAATGGGGCTACCAACAGAAACACTGGCCTTTATTTATCCTTGCTTGGGTATCAAAACTATAGTTTTGATGATGTTTATGTATTTTCTCTTTCTATGGATCATGAGGCTCCAGTCCTTGCCTAGGTTCTTTCCATATATTTTCTTCTCCTCTTGTAGGGTGACAACTTTATTTCTGGTTCATGAAGAATTCTCTTTCTAGTGCTTTACATTTAAATGTTCTATTTATCATGTGTGATGTGGAATGAAAGTGTGAGGTTCAGCCTATGCTCAATCCACCCCATTGCTATAGAATTGGTAAATGCTTTTCCAAACAAACTTCTGGCAGTCTTCTCAGATGCTCAAGGTGTTTATCCTATCCTCAACAACCCAGGATGCTCCCAAAAGCATCTCTTATGCTTTGCACCATCATCTCTACAGAATAGGCTCTCTGGAAGCAGAAGGTTTTTGCAGTCTTGATGCAAGACCCCTGTGGAACTGAAGGACTAATCTTATCTTTCCAATACACTTACAGGTCAGAACTATTCCTGTCCTTTAACTCACTCATTAGCATAAGAAAGTGTGTGCAGGGGAGATGGGTGGGATCTCATCGTGGGCTGCTATCTACCTGCGTCTACAAATACCTCCCTCTCTGATTTTCCAAGACAGAAGGGACAGAAAGAAGCTCATTAAGGTCATACCTGGAGTGGAACAGAGCACCAGACTAGAAGGGAGACATATGATTTTAACTGATTATATCATAACTCGCTCTGAAGCTAGTGGAAATCGTTTTGTTGTCTTAGCTTCTATGGGAATAATTATAACAGCAGTTTATTATGGCACATTGCTTTCTTTTTTCATTCATGTAGCATGTATTTCAGAGATAGCCTGGCCCATTCTAGTCCCAACTCTACCACTAACTCTAAATCACTTGATGACTAAGGGCAGCTCACACATGATGGGAACTCCATGAGTACAGATTTTAACTAAAAGAAAATTTAGAAGTTGCTAACAGAGCTATCCGAAGATAGGCTGGGTTGTCTTGAGAATGGCATAATAATAGCTAACATTTATTTAGTAATCATTTGGTATTAGGTATTATTTGCTTAAATTACTTTTCATAGCAATCCTATGAATTAGATACTATCATACCATTTCATAGATGAGAAACAAGAGCTCAACAACTAGTGTAAGTAGAAAACTGGGCTCTGACCCCACATCTGTGAAATCAAGCTAACTAATCCTAACCATTTTGCTGTTTTGCCAATAGATGTGCTCAGAAAAACCTGGATAACTGTTGGCAGGCAGGGGAGGGATCACAGCTTCAATTAGGAGGTTGGGCTGGGTGACTGCTCAACTCTGAATTTCTATAACTCTTCATTCTCCAGGGCTCAGTTTCCTGGAAAGTAAGACTTGAATTTGATTGCTAGAGGCTACTTTCTGTTTTAAAAATCCTATAATACATGTGCTAGAGACAGAGGGTGATAGAAAGAAATGCCATATATACTCTATTATGTTGCAAAGTTTAGTTGGGAAGACAAATCATTTGTGCATGAACCGAGCTGCCCATGGCCCAGTGCTCTGCTGGATTGGCAGAGAAAGTCAGCAGTATAGACAGAAAGTGTTGGAAGGAATGAGCAGAAGGCTTGGAATGGCAGGGTCTAAGTGGGTGCCAGGAAAAGGAAACAGAAAGTGTGCATGTTTGAAAAGCCAGGCATGCTTCTTGAAAGCTTAGCTGCCATCTGAGCATTCTATCCATGCCCTGACAGCTCCCAGCCCCTGAAGTCAGAGGGTACCTTTCAGTCTTTCTAACCAGCCAAACTGCCCTGGCCTTTCCAAACTCAATACCTCCTCTCCTGGTCTCCTGATGGAGAAGGCTGAGAGAAAGGCCACCATCACTTTGGCTGCCTCCCACCTCCATAAGCCCTTTAGGTGAAGGGCTGCTATAAATATTAAGATAAGAGGCCATTCCAGGTGTGTGTGTGTGTGTGTGTGTGTGTGTGTGTGTGTGTCAGCAACTTTTTATTTTCCCCAAATCTTGAGACTGTTTTAGGGATGGAGAGGAAGAAAGACAAATTAGTGATGGTGATGTCTTTGATTAACTGGGGAAGGGAAAATAATTTCTTTCTATACTTTTAATTTGCTTTCCTACTAAAAAGTTGAACAAAAGTAGGAAGTTGTTATGATTTGTGGATGGGAGAGCAGACTTGTCCTGGAAAGAGGGACGTAAGGGCATGAGAGCAGCAACCAGCTTGGATATTTCCTAGGCAGAACTTCCAAAACCACTGCTTGGGAAAGGGGAACTCTTTGGATAAATCATTGTAGAGTCTCAGGGTATCTGTTGGAGCATGGTTACACTTTCACACTAATTGGAAGTTTCCATCAGTGCTGTGCACAAGCAGTACAAGGAGTAGAAGGAAATGCCCTTTGGAAACTAGTTTGTAGATAAAGCAAGGCAGTGAAAGACAGTATGTAATCCAGGGAAATTAAAGTGAATGACTTTGGTTCAACCTGGCAGATGTTTTCTGGCATCTTTTGCCTACCCATCCCTGCCTAAATGCTGTGAGGCACAGAGTCTTAGAGGTAAGATCTATCCAGGCAGAAAAGACTAACACACAAGAAACTATGGGAATCTCTATAAATGCTGAACAGAAATGCCAGGATTTTTGACCTACATTCCTATGCTGTACTTGTTCTAGAAGTGAAGTATTGCTACTAACCTTGACGTTCCAGGCTTGGTCTGAATGCTATATAATTTTGAGTAGAGTGAGGACAGCTAGAGTTCAAGTAAGAATCATTGGTTCAATCAAGATTCCCCAGGGAGCAGAGTCTGAGGCAGAGACTGATATGCTAACACTTTATTAAGATGTACAGTTCCAGGAGCAAGAGTGGGACCAAGGGGAGAGAGGCAGGGAAGGAGGCAGAGCCAATAGGGAGTTATATTATGGAGCTGGGCACTGCTAAGTAGGCCCAGCTATTCAATCTAAGTTACTATACCCTGGAGAAACGCTAAGAACCAGGTCTCAGAACCACCGGGGTGGTAGGGATGGGGTGGAGGAAGCGCTTCTGTCCACTCCTGGTCAGAGGTTTGCCCTTTATTACACAGATTAATCAACAGTTCTGGGTTGTTCATTTGTTGGATAGGTGCTGAGGAGAGTTCTACCACTGTGTCAGTAAGGGAAATCTGGAGGGGTGTCAGATGCACCTGTGTAAGGTTGGTCCTCACCCATGGGCAGCTGGAACAAGAGGCAGGTGGGGCAAAAATATTCGAAGTGATACCAAAAAAGGGATCTACAATACCCATTGTCCTTCTACTGTAAAATAATCACCGTCTTACCACAGATTTCCTCCCCAGGTCCTGGCGCTGCATGAGGTACAGAGCAGACCCACATTATATTTGTGTTAACTGAATGAATGGAATGAATTTTGTTGAAATAAATAAATAAATGGTCACACAGACCTGAAATCACTTCATTATCCCTGGCTTCCTTCTCCTACCACCATCCTCACCCTATACCTAGTTCCCATGGTTGAGGCTCTGTCTATGTTCTCTCATTTCATCCCTGGTTCAAAAGGGAGCCTCATGGTTGACCACAGCCTCCCAGCCTCCAGGGTCTATTCCCTGCAGCCTAGGGATGCAAGCTCCTACCTCTAGTCAACCTCAACGCATGCTGATCATTCATCCCATTCCTCAGATGCCCAAACAAACTCAGTAGTTCCTTACTGTCTACAGAGTGTCTACAGGTACACTCAAGCAATTTCCACAAGTGCACTTCCCACCTCCTGGCCTCATCTTCCCCTCCTGGTTCCTTGTAGCTCCTGGAACATACCATCTTATTCAACTTTCACAGCCAATTTCAAATGGCACTTACTCTATGAAGCTTTTCCTGCGAATATTTCCCTCTCCCCAGGTCCTCACCTTAAACTGAGGGCCTGTACTGTCATTCCTCTAGCCACATTCAGCTTTTCCCTTGGAATATGCCATGGTTCTCTTCTCCTACTGGGTCTGAGCACCTGGGGGCTCTCCTATGGGTATGCTCTTGAGCCATCCAAACAGCGCCAGCCTGTGAACCTGACCTAATATAGAGCAAGGGCTTCCCACACTCACTCCAGTGCTTGGCCACATCCAGAGGTGCAGCTGGCTGACCATCTACTGTCTCAGAGTCAGCAGCCACAACCCTATGGTGGGTGCCTCCTGCTAATCTTATTCCATTTAAGGGTGGCACTCAGAACCCAAATAAAGACAGATTTTCCCAGGCATGAGAACTGCGGAAATGAAGAGAGGCAGCTCCCAGCAGTCACCCCAAGGGAGCACCAAATTTAGCCTGAAGGTTGAACATAAATACATTTAAAATTTTTTAATTATAAAAATAACATGATAACATTAAAATAGTTTAGAAATAAGGGAATTAAAGCATTCCCACAGATCCGCTGTACTGGCACAACTGCTTTCATTTTTGTTTGTTTCTTTCAAATCTTTGTTCTTTTAATTTTTTTTCAGGTCACATTTGGCTATTTTTTTTTTAATTTAAATTCAATTAGCCAACATAAAGTCCATTCTTAGTTTCAGATGTAGTGTGTAATGATTTATCAGTTGGGCATACACCCAGTGCTCTTCATATCATGTGCCCTCCTTAATGCCCATCACCCAGTTACCCCATCCCTCCACCCACCTCCTGTCTAGCAATCGTTAGTTTGTTTCCTAGAGTTAAGAGTCTCTCATGGTTTTTCTCCCTCTCTGATGACAGTTTTCCTTCATTCTTTTAAGTGCCTACTTTACACATAATAATCGTGGTATGGGTACAATCTTGTATCTTGCTTTTTTACATAAAAATATATGATAAGCACTTAAGAGAAGCATGCTGTAGACAAAGAGATGAGTGTTTGAATCACACTTCTACCACCAACTAGCTGTGTAGGTTACTGAATCTGTTTCCTTATCTGGTAAGAGGGCGGGAGGGGGGTCAAATGACCTCATAGGATTATTATAAGGATGAAATGATAACTCATAAAGTTAGCACAGGGCCTAGAAAATAACACTTAACAATTCCAAGTTTGTTTCATAATTATTACCAAAATATACGGGGTAGTTTTTTTTAATTGATTTTTCCCCAGCTAATGGCATCCTAAACAGTTTTGACATTGGTTTCCAAATGTACAGTTTTGGCTTAAACATTGTAAGCTTAACCCGCTCCAAGTAATATTTTGATCCATTCAAAGAAAAGTCCCAGGAAAGCATACAACAACTTTCCACCCTCGTCTGAATGCCCACTATTGTTTGAAGGCAGGCTATGGGATTTAGCTAGGCCGGGCTGCAGAGCCCAGTGCAAGAGCTCTCCTGAGTGGCTTCTTGCACAGCGGCTCTCCAGCTCTCCGGCTCTCTGGCTCTCTCCGTTTCTTTCAGAGGAAGCCCTTGTTAGCAAGTAAATGTGCCCCATCCTATAGGGCCTTGAGTCAGAATAATGGAAAATCAGCTAGGTTAAAGGGCTTAAGCCTTGTTTCCTGCCCATGACTTCCCAGTGCTGTGTTAGCCTTCCCTGTGGTTGAAAGAGGCACCAACTGGGGATGATTTCAGAGCAGTATCAGATCCACTTGCCAAAAATCATCTCCCCACCTACCACAATGCTTGATGAGGTACCTGGAAGTCTCAGTATTGATCATTCCTTAGATTTATGACTTTGAAGGCATCTAGTAAGTCATATATGTTGCCGTCAATAAATGTATTTAGCAACACCTCACTGTAATTCTGATAATAGTCACCCATCTTGTACTCTGTTCAAGACTCTGTCCTGATGCATTGCCTAGTAACCCAGTCCCTCAGATGAAGCTGAGCTTTGCCCATGTCAACCCTCTTCTCTGAGTCTGGATGCACAACTCCAAAAAACCCAGATCAGGGCAGTTACCCTGCTGCCTGGAGTCTTGCACAACTTCTGTGGTCTGGCTTCTGTGCTGCTTGTGCTCTTCAAACTTCCTCACTGACCCTACCTCTGTGCACTTGATGTCTCATTGATTTGACTCCTTCTGATGCCAGGACTCCTCCAGACCACACCCCTGCTGGTTCTTTCCCAGCCCCCTCTATTCAGTCTTCTGCCTACCAGCCTGGACTCTAGGCAATGGGCCCAATTTAGAAGGCCCCACGCATGTTACAAGAATCAATTATGGTGGAAATAATAGTTGCAACGTCAAATAGCGCTTTTTAGAAAGTTGACATATGATATTTAGTTGTTTTAATTAAGAACTCCCTTCTTTTCTTTGAGTAAAGAGACTTTTACTGAAATAGTATGTGTGCTTTATAACAGTTGGTGCCAAGTGGTGTTGTTTTAAGTGCTGCTTGAATTCTTTGTTTTTCAAGATTGTTGGATCAAACTGAAGTCAGGTCACTTGTATTCTGGGGTTTTCTGGAAGAAACTTGGGTTCTCCTCTGGGTTGTTCTAGTCATAATTGGTTGGCATCTTCTCAGCTGTCAGATCTCACTCAGCCTCATTGATACTTCCTTAATGCCCATCCTTTCTGAGGAATGTCCCTCCTCCACCTTTGTTAGCATCTTATCTGTTTCCTTCTCCGCACTTATCACAATTTGTAATTATTTTCTTTATTTACTTGTGTTAGGGTGTTTTTCCTATTAGACTGTAAGCTCCAAAAGAGGGGAATCATATGTTTTATCAAATTGCATTCCTGAAAACTGACATAGTGCCCAGTCGAAAGTGGGTGCTCAATAGATGTTTATTGAGTGAAATTTTTCTCTTTTCCAACTGAAAGAACAATAAAAAAACTATAGATCCTACTCATTTCTGATGACCATCAAGTAAGTAAGGAGAGGAAGAACTATTCCTCCTATTCTATTTACATATCTATCATTTGTAAATTCCTCTCATTGTTCAATCCTTGGACCCACCACAGGGACTTCTGGTATCCACAGGAGGATTGGGAAGTGGGAAGCTTATTTTCAGCACCCCCTCCAAACTCACTGTTTTCTTCATCTGCATATCGTGAAAGCAATCCTTTATGAGACTTGCGAGGTGCCCAGTGCCCTCATTCTTCTGTTTTTCTGCCTGCTGGGTAAATTTGCTATTAAGAAGAAATCTGAAATTCATTCATACTATGATTCTTCATAAGAGTGTTATTAGCATTTAAGCACTGAGATACTTTAACCACAGTAATGAAACACTAGTGGTAGAAATTCTGATCTTATCTGGCACTGGAGGGAAGAAATTAGGAAAGGGGACTGCAGGGGCCTACAACCCAGAGTGTGCTCACCATATTACCACACAGCTAACCCTCTTCAGTGGTGAACTTTTAAAGGGAAGAGGAAGAGAAAATGAGAGCAGATACATGAGGTTGTAATCATACTCACTGTAAAATAAGTCCCTTAGCTTTTGCTGTCTGGGTGTAATACAAATTGTTAAGTGTTAATAGCTATGTTTATAAAACCATGAGATGCACTGCTTCTTTCCTAGGAGAAAAAATGGATCTCGGATGCTTTTTCCACTTAAACGACTCAGGCACCTCTGGGCTGAACACCTTGCCCTTGAACAGATGCCAGGTACACCCCGAGTCTCAAGTCTGCTGTCATAAGAGGTGTTCTATGATCTCCTTGCAAGCCACTTTAAAAGAGCTTTCTTGCCCTGATGAACAACATTGATTGGTAGTTAAGATAATAGAATTCTGCACGTGTTCCCCACCCTCTGTTTCTTTCTCTAGGAAACAGCACCCATGTGTTGCTCAAGGGCTCGGTGGTCCCTTGACCCTTTGGAGCAGGAATAATTTCTCCCCTTCCAAAAAGATGTGCTCTCAATTGGAGAGGCCAATGAGAAGCTACCACTGTCATGGAAATTTCTTGGGTCTCAGTTTCCATGTCTGTAAAATAGGAACACCAAGACCCAGTTGACAGAGTCATCCTTGAGGTCTTCCCTTGTCTAAAACTCCAGCCTCTTAAGGCCCAGGTCAGGTGTTGTCTTCCATGTGGTTTTGTCATACGTTTCATTTCCTGGAACCTGTGGTTCTTAGAATGGATAATAAATGAATTCTCATTTAATTCTATTCCAATTGTTTCCTCTGCCTTAATCTGAGTTGATTTGACCTGAGTTAATCTGACCAGGTAGATGTGAATTCCATAAGGGGAAGTTGTGGAATCATCTATAGACATTCCAGGTTTTCAAATACAATGTATTCAACATAATAATGAACATAATAAAGATAATGATGACAACAATGTCAGTGATTACCCTTTAGTGACATTTAATGACATTCAGTGACATTTAGTGACAGGCACTCTAATGAACTCTTCACAGTTTCTCATTTAACAACCCAACAATGGGCAGCCCCCTTGGCCCAGCGGTTTAGCGCCACCTTCAGCCGGGGGTGTGATCAAGTCCCACGTCAGGCTCCCTGCAGGGAGCCTGCTTCTCCCTCTGCCTGTGTCTCTGCCTCTCTCTCTCTGTGTGTCTGTCATGAATAAATAAATAAAATATTTAAAAAAAAAAAACCAACCCAACAACATACATATTCTGAGGCTCAATATACAAATGAGAAAAGCAGAGTTCAGAGATTAAGTAGCTTGCTGGAATCCAGCTGTAAATTAGCAGCTGGGAGTTGTTAACCCTTGCATGTCTAATACCAAGGCTGTTTGCATTACTGATTGAGGGGCCGAGTCTGAGTGCTTCCCTACCCCACAAAGTCTGTCATCTTTCTTTCTTTCTTTCTTTCTTCTTTCTTTCTTTCTTTCTTTCTTTCTTTCTTTCTTTCTTTCTTTCTTTTGTTTAAAAGATTTTATTTATCTATTCATGAGAGACACAGAGAGAGGCAGACACACAGGCAGAGGGAGAAGCAGGCTCCCCACAGGGAGTCCAATGTGGGACTCATTCCCGGGGTTCCGGGATCACACCCTGAGACATAGGCTCAACCGCTGAGCCACCAGGTGCCCTGCCATTTTTTTTCAAGGTCATGGCATGGAAGGGACACAAAAGAGAAATAGGTACAGGGCCAAATTTTATTAAGACAAACTACACATATTATTTCCTGTTTCATTCCTGAAAGTCCCATCACCAAGGACTGATCTCACAGGATTTCTAATCTAAGAACATTCATTTCACAAAACTCATTTCAGAGATGGAAGGAGAGTCTTTGTTTTGTTTTGTTTTGTTTTGTTTTGTTTTGTTTCGTTTTGGAGACAGTCTTAATGCCAATGTCAGACAATAGATAAAAAGATGTCCTCTCCAGGGGCCTCTGATGACCAGTCATTCTTCCCTAAATGGCATTTGGGTTAGTCCCCTCTACTTCTCTACCCTCATCCTTCTCTCCACCTACCAATAGCAGCCAAACATCAGCAGAGGGGCCTAGAGATGGGCAAGGGGGGCAGAGGCTGAGCCTCCTGAGCTTTCACTCTCCTCTGTCCTCTCCTCTCATCTGTGTAGGCCAATGCCACTGGCAGTAGTGAGGCTCAGCCTCTCCACCAGCTTCTGGAGGTGAGGGCAGAAAGACACAAGTTCATCCAAGGTTTCCTTTCCTTATTTCAGACTCCCTTCACCTTCACCCACTCTATCAGTGTACACACACACACACACACATGCATGCATTTTAAAAAGTAATCATCTCCCTTTAAATCTCAGTATCCAATTCTAAGCATCCTTTACTTTCATCCAAAATGGCAACCACCCCATTATGGATGGACTGAACAAAGAAAGCAGGCCAGTCCCTGGGAAGGCAGGGCTTTTCCACAGTCTGCAGTCACCACTGCTTTCCAGCAGTCTCATTAGGAGTACCAGGGAAGCATAGGAATCTCTGTGCTCTTAAATGAGGCCCCTGCTAAGAGAGCTGGAGACTCCCTTACTGCTTCCATGCCCCTGCTAAACTCTCCAGGGAGAGAGAGATTTGGGGTCTCCATAGCTGTCATCACACCTCCTCTTGGCACTCTAAGTTGGCAGTCAAAAAGGGAAATAAATAGGAGGGAAAAACGGTTTTCCAGTATTTTCTCTTTTTTTTTATTTTTATCTTCACAGCAGAATTATTTTTTTCCCAAAGGGAATCTGAGAAGCACAATGCCCTCTTTGTTTTAATAAGACCTGGGGAAATTCCAATGGCCTTCGTGACTGGTGATCTGGTCAGGATCTGAGAAAGGACGATGGCTTCTTGGGCACTCTGGTCAATAAGGTCTTTCGGGGAGCACTGGGTGAACAGCCAAGGGAGAAAGGGATGGGATGGTTTCTATCATCAGGTTGAGCTGTAAAAGAGCCCCAGGATGACAGGTGGTGGCAAGGATTCCAGTGGAGCCTGTGTATACAGTCACTCTCTGGGGGAGCTTGCACCCCCATGGGCTAGTTGTCACCCTGGCAGAAGTAAAGGCTGCAGCATCACCAAGATGGGACATTTGCCAGAGGTACATACCAAAGCACTTGTAAAGTTGAGGCTGCTGGTCAAGTTCCAAGGATGTCTTTGTAAGTAAGACTGGGTAGAGGGAAGGCAGCCAAGGACAGCCCAAGGCCACCTCACCGTCACTCAGGATTTAACCCATTGAGACAACAGATTCAAGAGCACATCTACTGTAAGGTCCTTGATCGATGCTCTTTATTGGCTGGGAACTTTGGGCTATTACTTGCAAGAAGAAGGGTGATCAGGTCAAGGAAGCTGTAGAGACTTGGAGATCCATCTGGTATGTGGTGGCTGGTATGTAGAGAGCCATTCTATCCTTCTGGCTATCCCTCCCAGGCCAGATTTACCACTGTTCCCTTTTCTTCCTCTACCCAGTTGACTAAAGAACCCAAAAGCCTTCTACATACACTGAGTAGAGGATGGGAAGGGACAGCAGCCTGAGAGGGAAGCCATGTTTCTGCCTGCACTCACAGAGCCCTGGTCCTACCTTCTGGAATAAATGAGCAATGCCATTGGGACTTGAAGCCCCAAAGGAACAGAGCAAGTATGAGAATGAGAGATGGGGTCAGTAGGGATACATCTTCCCTCTCTGAGCTTCCTTTGTTCCCACCTGGTCCTGGTTCCCCCACATTGGAGGGTCACACTGATAGATCATCTGACCTGGCCTTGCTGCTGGCCTTGCTGAGACGGCGCTTGTCGCTCTGATAGCCATGGGGAAGGCGGTGACCTGGGGAGGCTCCATTAGGTACCTCAGGCTTCTGGGCATAACGGATATGAATGAAACCCTCCCCAGGAATTGGCTCCTGGCCTTGCACCTGCTCAGTGGCCAGATTGTCTGTGTTCTGCTGGGAAGCCATCTTGTTACTGAAGGGATTGAAGAATTTCCCCCCAGGGCCATTATCCAGACACTGATTGAAGTCAGGGGGTGGTGTGCAGTTCTGGACTATGCCAGCCGAGGGTCCAGGAAGCTGACACTCAGCCATGCCCTGCCCAGACTTGACAAAGCGCTGTCTGAGCTTCTTCCAGCCCAGGTGGTAGAGTTCAGCCAGGCTGAGGAAGAGGGATAGTGCAGCCACAGCCAGCATAAAGACAATGAAGACATTCTTCTCTGTGGGCCGGGATACATAACAGTTGACGGGGTGGGGGCAGGGACTCCTGCGGCAGACATGCAGTGTGTCCAGGAAGATCCCATAGAGAAGGTACTGGCCCACAATGAAGGCCACCTCCATGGTAGTGCGGATCAGGATACTGCAGACATAGGTGTTGAGCAGAGTGCCCTGGAGGACAATCCTTCCATTCACTTCTTCCCAGCAGGACAGCTCTGCCTTCTCTGCCACTGGGTACTCGTAAGAGCCAGCGCCCCGGGCCTCTTTGGCCCTCTCAGCCTCCCGCAGCTTCCGCTTCTCCTGCATGCGCACCGTGTGCATGGCGTGGCCCATGTACACCAAAGATGGTGTGGACACGAAGATGATCTGCAGCACCCAGTAGCGGATGTGAGAGATGGGGAAGGCTTGGTCATAGCAGACATTCCCACAGCCAGGCTGCATGGTATCACACTGGAAATCTGCCTGCTCATCCCCCCAGGATGACTCGGCAGCTGTGCCCAGCACCAGCATGCGGAATATGAAAAGGACAGTGAGCCAGACCTTGCCTATCACTGTGGAGTGCTTGTGTACTTCCTCCAGGAACTCTCCCAGGAAGCTCCAGTCACCCATCTTGGCTCAGCAGCAGACGGCCACCGGGACTTCTGTAAAGGGGACAGAAAGAAAGAGAGAAGAGGAGAGGGATGCTTCTGCAAAATCTGGAGGTCCAATCATGCTCTAGGATTCCACTGATCCATTCTTTAAGAAAGTGCAGCTCATGAGTCAAATTCACCTAAAAAACTCTCTTGTTTTCAAACCAGCAAAAGTAAAAGGAAATATATTAGAAATTGTCATGTTAGCAAGATTAGAGTGTGATTCCCACATTTGAATGGATCTAGAAATCAACTGAAGAGCATGTTAGTGTGGGTTCTATGCTGCTACCTCCAGAGAGTCTACTTTGGGAGATCTGGGGATGCCCCTGGAACCAGGATCTGCCCCAAGCTGCTGAGGTTACTGTGAGGCAGGCAGTACAAAGACCAAGTCTGAAGAAACACTGGTAAGGTGGGAAGCACATAGGACTGCTCTCTGCCCTCATGAGTCTGGCTGTGTGTCTCACTGAGTCTGCATCCTTGCCTGTAAAATGGGGATGGGAAACAGCTGCATCAGAGTTTTGAGGGTAAAATGAGATGCAGTACATGGGTACTGAATCATAACTCAAATATTCCTATGTTTGAATGGCTGAGGTGAAAAAGAATTATTTTGGTCCAGAAGGCAGAACTAGGTGAAGAGGAGGAAGTGAGGGTAGAGTTAGCAAGTTTGGCCTCTCAGAAGGCATCTTCTAACCTTCAGAACCATCCTGAGCTATATTGGGAGGTGGCGAACAAAACCGTGTTGGGTCACACCAGCTCTGGGTGCTGCAGATGAGTGCTCAGATTTCTCCAGCTGGTAGGCAGCTGGCAATGCCCATCTCCAACATCTCAGTGCAATGCAGCCATTCCTGGTGTATGACTTGCCTTGTCCTTCTGCAGAAGATCCCCGTGCACAGACCTGCTCATCCAGAATAAATGCCATTATGTCCCATACAGAACCTTCTCTCAGCAGGCTGTTTCCTGCTTCTTTAGCCTCATTTCCTGTCTGTCCTCATTAGTTCCTTTTCTTCCCCCCACCATGCCACATCCTGGAAGATTCCCAGGTGCTCTCTTCGAAGCCCTCCTACATGCCCTCTTACCCCTCAGAATTTAACCCAGTTATGGCTCCCTCCAGTGCTCCCTGCTCCTTCAAGCTCAACCTTGTCAGCTTGTCCCTGTGGTGCCCTAGGGACCCTCAGTTCCCTCCTAGCACTTGCCTTCTTGTTTTGTGGCCCTCTGTCCATCTGTGTTCTTCCAGTAGGGGCTCCTTGAGAACAGAGATTGCCTTTTCCTCTGTTTCATCATCATCACCTGGCCCAGAGCCTGACCTGTGGAGTGGGTGCTTAGTAAATCTTAGTTGAGTGAATGAAGGGTGGCACACTCTGGTGTGACAAATCAGTTCCCTAATCCTTGCCTGCATCCCATCAGCAAGATGAAAAGGCCAGATTTCACTTTCTACACTGCAGTTAGATCTGGTCAAGTATGGCAGGAGTTTGACGTAAAGGGAGTACTCTAGAAACTATTTTTCCATTCCTGGATAAATGGAAGGTTCCTCACTGGAGGTCCCCTCCCACACACACCCCACCACCCCCACTACTTCCTGCCCATGGACAGAGCTATGTGAGCCAAGATGTCCCAGGCTGTTCTCAGAAATGCCAACCAATGCCAATGTCCTAAGGCCTCTGAATCAACTCTTGAATCTCCTACCTCCAGAATTCTTACTTAATGAGCAATAAGTGTCCTTATGGCTTAAGCCTCTAACCAACAGAATGACAGAAAGAAAGGAAAGAAAGGAAAGAAAGAAAAGAAAGAAGAAAGAAAGAAAGAAAGAAAAAGAAAGAAAGAAAGAAAGAAAGAAAGAAAGAAAGAAAGAAAGAAAAGAAAGTAAAAAGGAAAGAACTGAACATAAATATTTCCCTCTTGCAATCATAAAACCTCAGAATCTAATGGGATCTTAGATATTATCAAGTTCAAGCTTTGGCCTTTACATCTTTGCTGCCAATGTGCCCCTGATTCCTATCTGAACATTCTTTAGGCAAATGAGGAAGGACAGGGTAGGGTGCCATATTTCTCCGTGCAGGCATCCTTGATTCCTGAGTTGAAACCTTGACAGAGACCAGCCTCCTGGCGCTGTCTTTTCCCTGCCCCAGCTTCCCAACCCTGAGAGTCCACACATGAGTGGAAAGGGATTTATCTCTGTTATCCTCCATATCAAAGACCCAACAGGTGGTGAGGCCTTTCCTCTGGTTTGTGATCAGACATCTGCCCTTTCCCTTAAGTGGTGAAGGGTCCCCCTCCCTTCCGCCAAATGTGGAAAATTGTGGTGTTTGCTCAAAGGGAAAATGGCTGATTAGATAAGAGTTCGAACCATCTGTCATCTCTTCTAGGCACGTGCATAGTGTTCAGCATCTTCAGGGTCATCCACATATGTGCAGGGACCAGGATGTGCTGAGTGTCTGAGAGAGGGGAGGGGAAGAAGAGGAGGGAGAGAAGGGAAGCAGAGGGAGAGAAGGGAAGAGCAGGAGCAAAAAGAAGGAAAAGACAAGCAGAAGCTGGGAATGGAAAAAGAAAGACCAGGTAGTGGTTAGGAGAAGATAGTTTGGGGGTAGCTAAGGGGAGTTCAAATCCCTGGTAATATCTCTGAGCTTGGAGAAGTTACTGGATCTGTATCTCAGTTTCCCTAACTGCAAAGTAAGGATACTCTTATTTAGCTCATCAAGTGTTACGAGGTGATGTATAAAAAGCACTTGGCACAGTGCTCAGGATATAAGAACTAAAGAATAAAAGGCAGGCTTTACTAGCAAAGAAAGTGTTTGGGGAGGACAAGAATGGAGGAGGAAGAAAGAGAAAGTAGAGAGAAGTGCATTACAAGGAAGAGAGAAACACGGGGAAGACCAGAAGGGAGAAAGTGAAAGGGAAACAGAAATGGAAGTAAAAAAGAAACAAAAAGGAAAAAAAGAGAAACAAATGTCATATTCTTCCAAAATTTGGGGCAAGTTTTCCAAACTGTCCTCAATCCCTGCAGACTTTTCCCTTGATCTTCTGGCTCTGCCACTCATTCCTTGCAAGTCCCCTGGGAGGTCTAAAAATAGGGCCAGGCAAAGAATGTGACACTCTGGTCTAGTCTGCCAAGAGGCTTGACTGCTGACCCCCTCACTTGTGGTGCAAGAAATCCCACCTGGAAGAAAGGTACCAGAAAGGAACCTTGTGGAAGAGGAGAAAGACGGTTATATCAGATAGGCTGCCTCATGGGGAGGGAACGAGAGACTCCCCACCTCTCTCTCTCTCTCTCTCTCTCTCTCCCTCTCTCCCTATCTAAAGACATAGAGACACTCAGAAAGGTACCAGAAAGGAACCTTGTGGAAGAGGAGAAAGACGGTTATATCAGATAGGCTGCCTCATGGGGAGGGAACGAGAGACTAGCTGACAGGGTTGGGGGGTAGACCCCCCCAACCGTGTGCCCTGGTGGCAGGAAATAGTGTGCAGGACCTCCCATTTGTGACTTCCTGGTTGACCCAGGTGAGGTCAGAGAAACTTACCATTGCTACCATGTACCAGCTGCTCAGTTTATAATATGAAAGTCAGTTTCCCAGCTACACTGCATCTCTTTGAGGCCCCTACAACCTCAGCCAAAGAAATATGTAGATTAAATACCCATTGAGTTTACTGGGTGTAGAGCGTATAAAATGCTTTGTAGATTATTATCTGTTTCTTGGCAGGAAGTGTGTTAGGAGGGGCAAAGGAAGCTGCCCATGCCATGAATAAATTCTATTAAATACAATGGTAATAATATACCTCACTGCTTTAGCTGTGATCTTCACTGGCTTCCTACTGCTTATAAAGTTCAGACTCTTTAACTTGTACTTGAGATCCTCCACAGCACAGCTTCATCCTATCTTATTCCTTCTCCAGTCACATACCCCACACTTAGGCTACATGACTCCCCATACATGTGTATATGGCCCACACCATCTCACTTTTTTGTCTTAGCTCCTCATTCTCCCTCTGTCTATAGAGTCCTTCTCTCTTTCATTCATCCATTTAATAGGAGTGGTTACCAGGTGTCATATAAGGCACTGAAGACACAGCAGTTAAAAAGACAAAGAGTCCCTGACTTTACTGAACTAAACTGCCTTTAAATCCCTTAATGAAGGGGAGAGATCAAACACATTGCAAAAAAGCATCATGTGTGTTAACATTAAGGAAGTATATGGTGCTATGGGAACACATGGCAAGAGGTTGACTCTGACTTAGGGGCTGGGGGGCCTCATTAGGTCAGGGCCCTCTAAGGAGCCCAGGGTAATTGAATTCTACAGCGCTTTGCAACTGATACAAGTTCTGTTCTGAAACCCCAAGGCAAAAGAAATGGTCCCTAGAACCCAGATGAGAATATCCCCACTCTGTAGTTTCTTCACTCCAAAATCTCCAGCATCTACTGTCAATGTGTCATATCCTGGGACAAAACAAACACTTGGGAGAGTCACCAGGGAACTCATTTGGTAATAGTGACATGGTGCTTAGACAAGAGGGAAAGGTCCAAAGGAAGACTTTTGTGCATAATGAGCATGGATCATTTTATTCCCTTACTTTGTGTATTATATGACTACAAATAAAATTCAGGTACCTATCTTCCCAATCCAGTGTTAGCATCGTTGCCTCCCTACACAGCCAAAGTTTTCAATGAAAACCAACTTAGAGGTTAACATAAACTCATAGCTAGGACCTCCTCCTCTGACCCCCCAGATCTAGGTTGAAATGGAGACGTCTTTTCTCAAATTGATCTCAACCTATTTTGGTCTCCTAAATAATAAACACTCCAAATTACCATTCAGGATGTAGGATACCTTCTCACTTATACGTGGCCTTACACCAATTTTCCAAAATTTTCTATCAGCCAATCCACAAGTACTTTATTAAGTCCCTGCTATGTACCTACCACTGTTCTGGGTACTGAAAATAATACCTAAGAGGTATCAGACCTGGCACATATTAGGCATTATTCAATGATATCTATTAAATTAATAAAATCAGGCATGATTCCTGCCCTCAAGGATTTAACAGCTTTTCCCTTCAAATAAGTAATTGACTTCTTAAAGTCAAAAGCCCTGTATTCTACTTTGTATTTTTATTGCATTAGGTTCTCACATTAGGTTCATAATAAATGCTCTGTTAATGACTGAAAAAATGTTTGATCTAGCAGTAAGATTGCAAAGTGATCCTAGGGAGGATCAAATCGTTCTTCTTAAGTCTAGCAATTAAAAAAAAGAAAAAGAAAACCTTACAGGGCATCTGGGTGAATCAGTGAGTTAAGTGTCCAACTCTTGATTTCAGCTCAGGTTGTGATCTCAGGGTTGTGGGATGGAGCCCTGTGTTGAGCTCTGTGCTTGGTGTGGAGCTTGCTTAAGATTCTCTCCCTCTCCCTTTGCCCCTCCCCACCTCTCTCTCTCTCTCTCTCTCTCTCTCTCTCTCTCTCTCTCTCTCTCCCCCTCTCTCCCTATCTAAAAAAAATAATAAATAAAACTGTATACAGTTCAAGATGTGCTTCTCCTCCCTTCTCTTGTTGACTTCAAGACGAACATATTTGTTTTGTTCGTGACCAAATAGAACATAGAGACACTCAATTTTTATCGTTAAATGGAGGAATCCTCATAACCACTTTGTGGGGTGATGGTTATTGCCTCTGTTTTTGCAGAGGAGACATCTACGAAGGTAAGAGATTTGCTCAAAGAAATGATGATGAATGGAGGTAGAAATTAGACCACTCCAGAGTTTCTGATCAAGTCTGATGCACACCAGAAAGTGTCCCTCCATCCTTCCTCTGAGGGTGGAGTCCATCAATTCTTATGTCTCCCCACTTCAGAACTTCAAGAACTCCTTTGTCCCCTAGGGAAGTGCGTTGAGACATGACTGCCATTTAATGATAAGACCTGGGGGTCAGCTTTTAAGCAATGAAGCAAATATTTATGATGCTCCCTTGATATGACCATCATTGGGCAGGGCGCTGAGGGGGTTATGGGAAAGTACAATTCAGTTCACCTTCACAAACACTTACTGAGTGTCCACTTATTTGCTAGAAGTTAGGGACCCAAAGATCAGTAACACTCTATGTTGAAGGAATTCAGTGTCCAGTGAGGGATACAAACACAACCAAACTTGCAAATATATTGGGCTTTCCTGAAGAGGCAATCCCTGAGTAGGAGTTAGGTAGAGGTAAAGTTTGTAGAGGGAGGTGCAGGAGAGATGGGGGCATTCCAGAAAAAGGCAACCACATAAATAAATCCACAAAGTGAAAACCAGCATGGTTTTAGAGGACAATGAGCAAAACAGGGAAGTAGTCTGCAAAGTAGGATGGAGGGCTTTGGAGGCCATGCCTAGGAATTTAGAGTATTTCTCAACCCCTACGATAAACCATGTTCAGTACATGACTTGTTCCTGTGGGCAGACCCTTATGGTACACAGCCCTCAAATGGGGTGGGGACATAAGGCATGGCCCAGTCAATAATCACCCTGCTGGTGGCAGCCCTTTAGTAGTAGCTGCAGCCTACACTAGGTAGGCTGACAGGTGCCACCCAGTACACTCCTAAAACAGCACCCTGTCTCTCCGGCTCAAGAAAGCATATTGCAAGTGGGCAAGAAGCTACCAGAGGGATGCCTTGAAAATTCTCTTCCTTCTATTCTATCCTCTGGAGCCACACATAGCACTTTTTATAATTTCTTTGCCTCCCACCCCCACCCCAGGTCAGCAGCTGGGCCTTGGACTGAACTGTAAAACCATTAGGGTTTCATACACATAATGAGAATTATTTGCTCTACTGACTGTGTATTATCTCTCTAAGTCTACCCTAAGCTCCTTGAAGACAAGGCCCATATTTGTTCATCATTGTAGCCTTCCCCTAAGTCCCTGGACCCCCCTTTCCCCCTTAGTGCTTAATACTGTGCCTTGCACCTGGTAGGCTGACTCGTGCAACAGTCAACAACAGTAAAACGAATTTTAAAAATCAACAACAGTAAACGAATTACAACATTCAGCTCACTCAAAACATCTAATGTCAGTAGATGGGCTCCCTAGAATGTGACCTTTGGGACCTGAACAATGACTATCGTGACTAGAACACTGGAGAGACAGAAGTCACTGAGCCTTCCTTCTGCCCGAAACAGAGCCCTCAGCTCAGCCAAGCAGGACTGGGTGTATCTAGAACAGAGACACATCTGCTCACCATGGACTATTTCTTCCCTACCTCCTCCCCACAGATCACTGGGGAGCTCACCCAAGTTTGTCAAAATTAGATTATAAGACCACTCCACAGAGTCTGAGTCTAATTCTGGACAATGACACATGTTCTGTACATTATCTAACAGATCTCTGGTTCTCAATAAAGGTTGTTATTTACAATAATAATAACAGCACTCTGGGCCCATGTTAGAATTCCACTCCTGACACAATGGAATGTGGTACAGAGCAGGGTTGACTTGCTTCCCAAGTAAGAGAATTCTGTTGTAAAAGGACCCAAAGGGCCTCACTTAAAAGATCCTTGGACAGAATATCACGTGAATGCAACCCAGTTCAGAAAGTATTTATTGAGCTCCAGTGCTATGCCAGACATCAAAGGTGGCTTTATAAAGTAAAGCACCAAATATAACATCATCTCAGAATTCCTTTGTAACTTATTCATTAATATACATCTTTCTGATTTCCCCTCCCCCCAATAGTTTCTCACTAAAATGGAGAGAAATAGGGAAGATTGCAGAAGAAAGAGGTCTTGATCTTCAGCTACTTCAGCAATTTTGATTATCCTTGGAGATTCTCAGCTCCATTTCCCAGTTTATCTTAAGTTACATAACAAGAAACGAATCTCGGTGATAATGATAATAATAAAATTAAACTATTGAGACCTCTTTGTTTGCCAGACATTCTATGAGTTTCTTGATATATTTTTTCTCATTTGATTGTCCCCTTTATACGGGCTCAGAGAGGTTGATTAAGCAACATCACTTGAGGGGGACTTGCTGCTAAGTGGTGGAGTTGGAGACCAAACCCAGCTCTGATCTTGTCTGACAGCAATACCCCTGCCTTAACAACTGTGCTAGATTCTATCTAAATAACCTAAAGTTCCTTTTTTTAAAAAAACCTTACCAGAGGCTGGCCACTTTGACAGAAGGTGAGTGCTGCAGGTGACTGATGGAGTTGATTTGTAAGTGCTTGGGGGGTAATTCTCACATTTAGAATTTCCACTCTTCTCCTGACTGAGGTTTGGGGTAACCTCAGGGGAAACAACTGGGTAGGTGATACAGCTACAACTAGTGAGCTAGGCCTTATGGTCAACTTTTCTCCTTATGGTCAAGTCCAGTGGGGGCTTGTACCCCGGAACCTTGATCACTGAAGAGGAGAGAGGGAGACTGAGATGAGAGGAGACAGATGGAGAAGATGAAGTGTCACTTTTGTTTTCCTTTGACTCCAGCCAATGGCAGATAATTAACCTCTCCCAATTACATTATTTTATTCTAGCAAGGACAGAGTGGTTCACTCAGAAACACCCTGCTAGCAGACAATGGTTTCAAAGCCAAGGAGGTGAAAGGGAGCAAAGTGGGGAAGGAGAATTATGCTGGGATAAGTAATTTTCTTATTAAATTGTTAGGAGAAGAAATACTTAACTGGACGTGGGTAGGAGGTGGTGGCAAATGGAAATACTCGATTTTAATGAAATATTGAGAGGTTCTTATTAATTACTCCTAAGAGGTTGATTAAAACCTATGCAGTTATTAATGAAAATTATATTTATGAGACACTTAGGTTTCTTTATTATTATTATTATTATTATTATTATTTATTATTTCCACCTTCTTGTCATAGATTCATAGTATGGTGGAGCTGAAAGGAATCTAGACATTAATCAAAATCAATCCCTTATTTTAATACAAGCTGAAGACCAGGGTCCAGGGAACTTAAGTAATAGTGATAACAGATAACACTAAATTGAGTGTTTTCCATGTGTGACACATTTACAACTATACTTTTAACCTTTATATTAACTCTGCTAGGGAAGTAGTTAGTATCCCATTTCACAGCTGAGAAAACTGAGGCTTGAAGGTCAAGTAACTTGTAGAAAGTCACACAAGTGGCAAATGCTGCATAAGTGTCTCGCAGTTGGTGTGCCTGACTCCAAAGCCTACCTTCAAGCTGTGTCTCTAAAAGGGGAAGAAAATCAAAGAGGCCCTGGCATGGACAGCTGGTGACAAACCTGTGACCTGAGTTCTGCTTGGTCTCTTAGCTCCCCAGGCAGGGCTTTTCCCACTCTCCCTTAAGAGGCCCAGGGTTTTCCTTTTAGCCCCTGGCTTATTGGCTAGCCATCCCTTGCATATGCTGTTCCTAGAATTAATGATTCCATCGAAGCCCTCAGCCCACAGTGGTCAGGATTCCCAGACTCTTCAGCATCTGCCACCATTTGGCCAGAATTCACATATAGAAAGTTATTTCCTTTTTTAGCCACTAAGTGCTCTTGGCTGCAGCAGTGTCTACTGCCGGGTTTTTGGCGGACCAAACAACAGACTCTGGTGTTCCATTGATGTCAAATTGTTTTTTTTTTTCATTGATGTCAAATTGTAACAAGAACAACTGAAACAAAAATCAGAGGTGGGCCCCCTGTTTCCTACGGAATAGTGGGATTCAAACCCTGCTTCCATGCTCCAGTTGTGTGTCCTTAGGCAAGTCACTTAGCCTCATAGTTTCCTCCTCATCTGAAAAAAGGGAATGTTTATTCATGGGGATTAAATAATATGTGGACGGGAAGCGCCCAGAACAGTATCCGACACATAGTAGACACTCAATATGTTAGTTCCTTATTTTCTAATGTTTTCAGTAAAGACTCCTCTCAAGTATGATCCAACTAGCCAACCTGATGCAGAATTCGGCAGTGCAGCACGCTGGTTAGGGTGACACAACAAGGATGCTCATCGGACACTGGGTGGGGGAAGGTGACTGTCAGTGAGGCAAACACGAGAGGTGGGGAGGATATTAATTTCACTGTGCATTTGTTATTTCACTAGGCATTCAGACCCTGGGAGACAAGAGTGGAGAAGAAGGGAGGTACAAGTCTCCACTCAAATCAGGCCCCTCTTATTCTTGTCATTGGTCCAGAGTGGTTCCAGACTTTTCTAAGTCAAGTCTTTGGGCCTGGAGATAGACTGCATACAAGTCCATACTATAAAATGTGTGCTTCGTGTAACTCCTGCCTTCTGAAATGCTGCAGCACTTTTGAATCTGATCACCACGCAGTCCAAAGGCACATCCAGAAAGTAGGTGTGAAGCTGGTTCAGTTCCTCTTGGTAGAGAAACTGGTCACTTGCGGAGAAGGGCCATCCCAACCGCTAACCACACCTGGCCTCTCCTGAAGTTCTGAATCATGAAGATGCCAGGATGGATTTTCCAGATTTTCTGGAAGTGGGACACCAGGGCGGCTCAGTTGTTGAGTGAATCTCTTTGGTTCAGGGCATGATCCCAGACTCTGGTTTTGAATCCCGCATCAGGCTCCCTGCATGGAGCCTGCTTCTCCCTCTGCCTGTATCTCTGCCTCTCTCTCTCTGTCTCTCATGAATAAATAAAATCTTAAAAAAAGAAAAAGATTTTCTGGAAGTTATCTGTGAACAAGAGCCTTGAAAGAGGGGCTCTTTCGAGTCCCAGCTGTTTCTGTGTGACTCTAGATGAGACATTCCCCTCCATGAGCCTCAGTTTGCTCACACGTAAAAGAAATCAGTCAAGCTGGATGGTTGCTAGGTCTAAGTGGCCCTTTTAGCTCTAAGTTAGAACATCTGGGGAGTTTGTGACTTGGCCAATTGTGATAATATGGCAAGTTAGTGGCAAAGCCAAAAGACAAAGCTATATTTTCTGACCCCACCTCCAGCTTAAAGATCAACAAAAGTAGTCCCAGAAAACAAAATCTGTGGTCATAAAAACCAAGCAGTACATTCTCAGAATTACATGTCATGGTGAGCCTTCACTGTGGGAAAGTTTTTACAATCAAATGAGAAATGGGCTGAGGACTGAGAACCAGGCAACCTGAATTCTACCCTATTGTTCTATTGTTCATTGAGCACTTAATATATTATAGCCATTTTATTTTTTTTTTTAATCTTCTATTTATTTATTTGAGAGAGAAAGGGAGAATGAGAGAAAACACAAACAGGGAGAAGGAAAGGGAGAAGCAGGCTCCCCACCCAGCAGGCAGCCCAACTCCGGGCTCGATCTCAAAACGCTGAGATCATGACCTGAGCCAAAGGCAGCCACTTAACCAACTGAGCCACCCAGGTGCCCCTATAGCCATTTTATTTCTTTTTTTCTTTTTTTTTTTTAGATTTTATTTATTTATTCATGAGAGACACAGAGCTTATGTCTGTGTCTGTTATGACTCCATGCAGGGAGCCGGATGTGGGACTTGATCCCGAGTCTCCAGGATCATGCCCTGGGCCGAAGGAAGCGCTAAACCACTAAGCCACCCAGGGATCCCCCCTATAGCCATTTTAAATACAGGTTTCCTCACTATCCAAAAAAGTAGAGTGTTCTGTGAAGCCATTTGTAAGCTGAAATGGCATAAAACGAAGAAGCAATGACCATTTCATAAAAGTGAAATTTCCACCAGTGAAAGCAGGTACTGTAACATAGGTCTTTTGTAAAACCGAGGTGGCATAAAGCAAATGTTGGTTAGTGGGGAAACCTTCGTTTTATTTTACATTATTTTATTTAATCTTTATAAAATCTTACAAGAAAGGCATTTATTAATCTCTTTGGCAGATAAGAAACCAAGGCTCAGAGACATTAAATAATTTGCTCCAGGTCACACAGCTGAAATTCTAACCCAAATGTGACTCCAGATGCCCAGGCTCTTCCTTCTGCCCAATTCCTGAATTAAACTCTAAGATCCCTCTGTGCTATTTTAATACCTCTGATTCTGAGACCTCCTGAGTGCCTTTCTTTATGAAGGTGACTGAATTTTTCTTGCCCATGATTTGCTAATATCCAGAAACAACTGAATCACAAAGTGGCATCAAGCTATCATTCTCCAAGAACCCGCAGCTTCTGACTATAGAAAGGGAGTCAGCAGGGAGATTTGAAGCCTTCCTGGAAAAATGGGCATCTCTCACCTTTGGAGCCCCCAGGAGGCCAGGCTGCACTGTGGTAACCCTGCGGGCAGCCAGAGCCCAGAACCCTCCACCGCACTCACCCCCCAACAGCCAGCAGAGACGATGAGGAGCAGGTGAGCAAGTAAATGTTGCTGCCAGAAAACAAGGTGGTAGAGATACTTAAATGGAAGAAGCAGGGAGGCCTAGGGAGAAACGGAGGCTCAGAAAACACAGCTGAGGATGGAAGTCAGAGGGGCCTGGGTATGAGTGAGCAGAGCAGGGTGTTCTCCCAACCAAACTGACCTGACTCACTGCGTCATCCCTCGTGCGTCACTTTTCTTTTCTAGACTTTGTTTTTACTGTTAGTCAAAGAAATGGACAGGCGATCTAATGGGCCTCTTCCAGTCCTAATGGCCTAAGCCTTTTGGCAAGGATTAGAACGCGGATAGGAGTCAGGCAGCTAGGAGACAAGAACAACAACCACTTTCAAGAGCCCAGTAAGAACATCTATGGGGTTCTAAGCCTGTGGCAAAGCAGGACAACACAATTGTGTCACTGCTGTGGCTCGACAAACTTCATGTACCTGGGTGGAGGGATGGCCAGAGGGTACCAGTTTGGAAGCCAGGGAACACACCTCCAGTTCTTCTCTGTTACGCACACCGTGATCAGGAGACTGCTCTTTGGCAGCTGCTGAGTAAGGAAAATATGTGGAGGGACGCCAGGGAAGCAAGCTCCAAACAGCCCTGCTGCCTTGGGGAACCTGCTGGAAGGTGGAAAGTTCAGAGCTGTCCCTAGGGAGCAATGAATCAGGTTCTCGAGCTGAGCCGGAACTCTGGAGGCCTTGGGCGGAAAAGATGAAGGCCCACTGTTATGAAAGTCAGGCTGGGGTGCCTATAAATACCAGCTGGTGTCCCCAGTGGTGAGCCATTGCCAATGAGGATACTACACCTCCACACACTGGTTTCGTCTCCTCCAGTTTTGCTAGATTTCACCTGGGTCTCCTGACTCCCTGTCCAGTGCTCTTCACTCTGCCCTTCCTTGTCTCTGGCCAGTCAGACCCAGTGTGCCAGAGCCCTGTGTGAGGCTGAGGAGGAAACACCAGGAATCCCTCCACATGATGACATACTGGGAGGGGGGATCAAGTTAAAAGTGAACAAGAGCACAGTAAAGATGTGAAATCTTTGTGTTGAGCTTCCCTTTTTCATGGTTTTGAGGTATATTTGAGCCTAAGGAATCATAACCTTGTACAATGTTACTGCTGAACAGAACTGGAGGGATCTTTCCACTTCAAACCCCTCATTTTCTTTCTTTCTTTCTTTCCTTCTTTCTTTCTTCCTTCCTTCCTTCTTTTTCTTTTTCTTCTTTTTCTTTCTTTTAAAGTAGACTGTACGCTGGAGTAAACTCACAACCCTGATTTCAAGACCTGAGCCGAGATCAAGAGCGGCATGCTCAACCAACTGAGCCACCGGGGTCACCTGCAAACCCCTCATTTTCTAGATGAGGAAACTGAGGCCCAGAAAGGGGAAGTGTCTGGCCCAAGGACACACAGCCACTCAGGGCACCATAACCCAGGTATCTCAACCCCCAATCTGGGTTCTTTCGCCACTGGCTCACAAGAAAGGTCAGGTTGCTAACAGAAACTTTTGTGCCCTGCAGCCATCTACCTCACCCTGTACCCAGGAGGAAAGGCGACCATCAGTGGGCATCTCTCTCCACTTCCACTCTGGGTCTTCACTAGCCTCCTTCCCCCAACACCAAGAGTGCGTGGCGGCCAGATTGCTCAGAGTACACAGCAGGGACATGATACTCTGCAGGAAACTAAGCAGGGAATATTTTTAAACCACCCAACATGCCTTAGGGGGGAAAAATCAAAACACTCCCGTAGATGCTGCAGAAAGCATTTCAAAAAAGATTCCAAGCCTAGAGGAAGCACAGTAAAACACTGATGGTTTTTGTTTTTAAAGGGCCAATTCCATCTTAACCAAACTTCTTGGAAATGGACCGCTGAGCTGCTTGGAAGATGCCCCTGGAGGGCAGCAACTCTCCAGAGGTAGACCCACTCCAAGGGCCCTCCACTCATATTTCTACAGCTCCTTATAAATCAAGTGAGTAATTTCTCTGCTGCTTCACAACCATCCTCCTCAATATATCCCAACCTCACTATCCCAATGACTAGTAGGGATAGAGAGAATAAGCCCCCAGGTACAGAGAAGGAGCTTTGTTGTTCTCCAGCCTGCAACTCCAGGCTCTCTCTTCTGGCTCCTTCCCATCAACTGGTAGTTTCATCTCTTAAAAGCAAATCTATCCTTACCTTTTCCTTGGTCCTCCTCTCTGGAATTTCCACAGGCTTCCCAGCCGCCTCCTCCACTGCCCACTCTTCTCAGCTCTCAGCCTGTCAGTTACTCTCTCACCCCCTTTTGACTCTGTGTCTGTCGCCCTCCCTCCTCCCACTCTTCCTACTCTTTCACTCTCCACCCCCTTCCCCAGGTCCCTCCCTCCCTGCTCTCCCACTTGCTCTTAGAATCCTTGCTCACTTCAAAAGTTTTCTTCCCTCTACTTCCCTGCAGTCTCTTCTCACTGCTCTTTCCGGAGGAGACAAGGAGACAGAGATGTCTTTCCCACCACTCCACCGCCCTCCCTCCACTGTCATTGTCACCACAGTCCTGACACCCTCCTTCTCCCTGGTGGGGAGGCGGGGGAGACACCACATTACCTCCCTAGGCTCCACAGAGCCTCCCAGGTTCCTCTGGCCATCACTGTCTTGGGGCATCAGGGGAAAACTGGCATTACGCAAGAGATCTCTTTTCTCCATCCTTTTCCTGCTGTCAGAGAAAAAGAATGTTCCTTCATGGAACAGGTCTTTTTGGGATCTCCACCCTCCAGATAGCATTGGAAACAGTCTCACAACTCACAACTGCCAGCACCCAGAATAGACACTGGGGGTAACCAGAAAGCTCCAAAGGACAGAGAGAGGGCATTCCTACTGACCAGGATCATAAGCCTCTCTCCCCTTTCTCGAAAGGAAAGAGAGCGCCTTCTATGTGCCCAACACTGCTCTAGAATACGTATATATATTCAATTTTTATTTCACTTAATCATTCCAGTTTCCAATTCTACAAGGTAGACATTCCTACATTTGAGGATATTCAATCATGGTAATCCAGTTGGCAAATGGTAGGGTTGGGATCAGAAGTTTTAGTCAAAGCCAAAATTCACTTCTGTGCTCCTAGAAAAGCATACAGGTCTCTTGGCTGGAATCCAGTGGATGGAAGTAAGCTTATCTCCTACAAGATCATTTATCACAGGTAAGCAAATTTAGAGACTGAGAGGCACCTTTCCCCTCAAGCTCGCCTCATTCCCAACTCCTCAAATTAAGCACTTAGATGGACCCAGTGGGAGTGTGACAAATATATACAACAGAGGTTGCTGTAAGTGGACTGAACAGAGACAAACCAATGACCAGGAGCCCACATGTTATGACAGCAAGAAGAAATCTGCAGAGATCATCTGGAACAGCCATGGGAACTGAGGCTCAGAGAGTTGAGGCCACTTGTCAGTGTCACGCACAGTAAATAGGTGGCAAAGGCAGAACCAGAACCCAGATCCGTTCCTTTGCTCCACATCATCACCATCACAAATAGCACTTTTCACACACATTCCAACATTTTGCAAAAGCTGTTTGTTTCTTTAGTGGGTGATATTTTTCATGGGTGAATAAGCTTAGGGTCGGCAAGAGGGGAAAGAATGTGGGACCAAATCTCCTCTGTCCAGGGAGGCAGCAGCCCTATTGAAAACAAATTCTGGATTCTGGATCCCTTAGTCAAGTTTCTTTTTATTCCTTTGTAGCATCAGAGCAGAGTCTGGGGCTAACTTGTCTGGGTTTGAATCGGCACATCTCTACCACTTACTAGCTCTGTAATACTGAGCAAGTTAACTTAACCTCTGTGCATCTCAGTTTTACAAACTGAAGATAATAACTACCTCCTAGGGTTGTCATAAGGACTAATGAATATGTGTAAAGCACTTAGGACAATGTCTGGTGCATGCTAAATGCCATGATGTGATGTCACTGCACAATCAACACAATACGATAGCAGTCTCTTCCTGCCTGTTCTTACCATGGCTGGGCCAATCTCCTAGGATAGAATTTATCATGTGAAACCATAGAGAGCTCTAATAATACCAGTTTCTTCTCCACAACAGAGATTATCCCTACACTATGGCCTTGTCCCTATATCCCAGTCACTCTATGATACCCAGGGGCTCCTGGAAATACATTATTATCTCCACCCAGAAGATTCGCTACTTAAAGAACGCATAAGTCTCAGTTGAAAGATAATCTGGGAGCAGGGAAGATTCAGTGAAGTATTAATTCCTATATCACTGCTGCCAAAGAAGAGGTGTTGCCTCTTCTGGCTTACATTGGTTTACAAAGAGGTCTTACCCATTAAAAAAATAAGACAAAAGTCAGAGAGGATCTGGAGAGGAAGCCAAAGAATTGGTCAACAACACCTGTAAGGGAAAGGCTGTAGAAGAGGATGGCAAAATAGGCTTCATTCAACATTTACTATGTGATAGGGTTTATGTGAGGCACTCTTCACCTTCTTCTACTTGGAGATGAAAAAACAGAGGATGACCTTCTAAAGATCATATGAACCATCTGTCAGGGTCTCCAGGATAAGGATTTGCTGGCCACTCCTGTGGCACAGCCTATGCTAAGTATGAGAGAAGGGCCATTTTTTTGTCCACAAGAAGCTGGCATTCTAGTCAGCTATGTAGTGTAGACAAAACAATTAATATAAATGGCAGTATTCAATATGTATTTGTGCTCAATGCATGATGATATAAAAAAGTTAGGTGAGGAAAAAAATGTTTTGGAAAACAGGTTCATATGGTATGATTTCTTTGTTGTGTTTTAGTGAAGGAGAAAAGGCAAGGCACATTTATTAAAGGCCTTCTATGTACTGAGCATTTTCACCTCACAACACTACAAGGTAGATAGAGCATTACTATTTCTGTATTATAAAAAAGAAAATTCAGAGAAGTTTTGTAAATTGTACAAGATTACTCAGTTAATAAGTGGAAAAAAGGCACTTTCTCACCATGGCTATAGAGGAATTCTCATGAAACCCATTGGCCTGGTCAGAGCGGAGGGCACAGGGCCCTCCAGGTGGGAGCAACAGGCCTGCAGATGCCACAAGAAGAATGGGCTCCAACAGCAAGAGAAACCTGTATTTGACCATGACGATGAAGGTGGCATAGCTCCATCTGAGATTTCCAGACAGAGGCAAAATTACCTTTGTACAAGTCTTTTAAAGGTGGCATTTTGAAACTACTTCTTTTTTGCTTCTCCTTAGAGGCGAGAGGGCAGATGAGGAGACTTTTCAATGTCCCCTCTACCCAATGAATCTCTGACTCCCCAAGTTTCTTTCCTAAGACACTGTAGTCCAGATGTTTAAAGATCCTCCTCCCTTAGAACCTACAACCATAACACATACAAATAAGTTCTGTCAGCATCTAATTATGAGAGTGATGAGTCCCCCATGCCTCACTGGAGGTCATAAAGAGGTAATTGAAGCCATGGTTAGTGGGCTGAGGTCACACTTCTCTGCTGGTAGAGATACAGACACCACAGGCACACGCCGTCCCCTTTAAGACATTTGCTTTCCAGATAGTGGCTAAAATGGGCAAGAACATCCTGTTCCAAGAAGCAGAAAGCAAAAGAAACACAGACTTCCTTGCCCCTGGTGCTTTGGTCTATGAATCTACTCTCAATACATCTCAAATTTTAATCCCAAAGAAAAGCTCAAAGTCACATCCATACCTTTTATTGGGCTTAAGGCAGATGGGATCTTTTGGGATCCCAAACTTAAGAACTCTTTTGTAGCGAGTGTCGGCAAGTGGCCTCTATGGACAGACGTGAGAAGAGGAGGAGAGAAAAGTGGAGGAATCCAGTATCAGCCAAGCCTGACTCTCTCCCACTAAATTCAGGGCATGAAGGCAACAGCTGGATGCAGCCTCACTGGAGTTCTGGAGTCCCTGGACCAGGGATTTCATTTTATGACAAAAATAAGACCTTTGTCTAGGAGATCTTGGGATGGCCTTTGCCCTCTAGATCTGAAAGGAAGTCCTTGAAAGCAAGAAGACTGTGAATTTGATGTTATCTTGGTTATTATATCATTATATGCAACATCTAGAGTCGCAATGAATACCTTGAGCACACTTCTTTTTCCTCTAACAAATTATGCATCCTTGGCCTATCCCCACCTACTCACCTCACAAGAACCAAGGAAGTCTTGCTTCTCCTTTTTCCCCTTCTCCTTTTGAAAAGTGTTCTCAGTCACACCCAAGGTATGATACTAGGTGGTATATTGGCAAAAATAATAAAATACAAGGTCAGGAAACTTTCTACCAAATATGCCATTAACTCAGGTGCCCTCAGACAAATCATGTCAAAATAGAGGCATTTTCTTGCATATAAAATAGAGATGCAAAATCCCATGCCTGTCTTGATAATTTAGACAATAATGTTCAAAACATTTGAACATTTTGAACAATAATGTTCAAAACCTAATTCAACAACAAAGTTTACACCTCCTTCTAAATTAATGTCCAGCTTCAACTTTAGCTACTAGGGTCAAATTATTATAGAAGATAAGAGTCATTTAGAAGATTAAGATTATTCCACTTCTTCAAAGTTTTATGTCACATTCAGTCAGCTAAATATTCATGGTAGAATGGACAGGGCTTGGGTCAAATAACCTTGTGGGTAAGAGTACTTGGGTTCAGATCTTGGCCCTACCATTCAGCAGCTATGTGACCCTCTTTTGCCATGTGGAGAACTATTTGAAACCCTGGAGTTGGTAGGGAGATTATTGTAAGCTGAAGACATTTGAGATTCATCAGACACAGGAAGAAGCCTTGTTGGAACTTCCTATATCTGACTTAAAGCAGCAACTTCTGGGAAATGAGGCTGCCATAAATCCCCTCTTTGGAGGGAGTTGCATGGCCATGAAGAAGACAGAAAGACCACTGCACCTGCATAAACAAACATTATCACAAACTTTCTTATCTCTCATTTGTTCTAAAACCTCATTTGTCTTTCCTAAAGAAACCAATTTGTTCTTCCCATAGAAGCCTTTTCTCCCTCCTCTCTTTTCACTAAGTTTAACCTTTAACCTTTTAGCGAGCTAGCTACTTTTGTTAGTTTCCCTATGCATATGAATAAACTTCTTTTTCCCCAGTTATCTATCTTCTGTCACTTTAATTCTCAAGCCTCCAATAACTGAACATAAAGGGTAGAGGAAATTTTTTTCTGCCTGGCAGCTTCATCTGGCTTATTTTTAAAATGAGAATAATATAGTAACTATGAAACTTAGAGGTTGGTTATGGAGGCTGAATGAGATATATATCATGTTTGGAATGTAGTGAGTACTAAATAAATATTCTCTCTCATATATATAATACAGATATATATACATACCCATATAGATATAGATACATACGGGCAGCCCGGGTGGCTCAGTGGTTTAGTGCAGCCTTCAGCCCAGGGCCTGATCCTGGAGACCCAGGATCCAGTCCCATGTCAGGCTCCCTGCAGGGAGCCTGCTTCTCCCTCCCTATGTCTCTGCCTCTCTCTCTTTCTCTCTGTGTCTCTCATGAATAAATAAATAAAATCTTAAAAAAAAGATATAGATAGATACATACATACATATAGCATATAATGAATCCTGCATCTGTTCTGAAGATTAAAATTAAATAATAGAGGGGAAACTACTTTGAAAGAAATAATCATTTGATAACTGATTAACAATGGGAACATGGTGTTATCATTATTATAGCTATAACTATTATGCCCATCTTCATTGCCTCCTTTGAACAAGGCCACCAGATCTGGCCATATAGATTGTACACTACAGACATCCAAAGGTGTCATCAAATGTAACCTTCCCTTTGTACCTGAGAGCACGGAACAACTGCTTTTCCAGGTGACACTACACTTCCCTCACAGCATCTCCCTCCAAAGTCTGAGGAATAGCACCTACCCTATAGAGTCATTCATTTGCTAATCATTAATTCAGTGAAGGTAAGCTGAAGACATACTATGTGCAAGGACAGGGCATACAAAGGTAAAGGAGAAGCAGGTCCCTGCCCTCACCCTCAACACTTCTCATGGCTGAGGAGAGAGCCCTGAGCAGCAATAAGTAGAATGCAATGTAATGAGTGTACAAAATGTGTACAAAATGGTACAAGTGTGTTACATAGCTTCCCTTATTTATGGTTTAGCTTTCTGTGGTTTCAGTTACCTGTGGTCAGCTGTGGTCCAGAAGCAGATGATACCCCTCTGACCTATCATCAGAAGGTCAATAGAAGCCCAACACTATGTCACAGTGCCAACATCATTCACCTCACTTCATCATACAGGCATTTTATCATCTCACATTACCACAAGAAGGGTAAGTACAGTACAATAGTATTTTGAGAGAGAAACCACATTCACATATTTTTGTTTCAGTATATTGTTATAATTGCTCTATTTTATTATTAGTTAATCTCTTACTTGCCTCATTTATAAATTAAACTTTATCACAGTTTTATTTATGTATAGGAAAAAACATAGTATATATAGGGTTTGGTTCAATCTGCAGTTTCAGGCATCTACCACTGGGGGTCTTGGTACATATCCCAGTGGATAAGGGGGCACTACTATACCAGGTTTCCTTCTTAGTGATAGTAGTAGTGGGGTAGAGGCAGAGTGGTTAACAACAGCAAAAAAATGAGAAAGTCTACTTCTCTTCAAAAATAAAAATTCCCAGAAATTAATTAATTCCTTAATCCCAGAATTAATTCCCAAAAATTAAAAAATTCCTTTTTTAATAAAAAAAAGTTAACATGTCTCTGTCATGGGGCCCACACTGCTAGAGAAAGCCCGTGGGGAATCTTCTTTATTGACAAAAAGGGACTGGACACTCTGTTGAGTGTTCCCCAAATCTTTCCCGCAGGAGGAAGGTTCAAAAATAGCTCTCCTAACACTGGACCCAACCCAACCCCAACTTTGGAGTATGTGGAGGGGGAAGAGGAAAAGGGATGGAGATCTATCACTTAAACCCCATCTCCAGTGAATTTCAAATATAGATTCTTATCTAACATGAAGACTCAGTTCTCAGATGATGGACAAAACTCTCAACTTTAGACATATGGCTTCTCTTTAGATCTACATGTCTCTCTCAAAGAGGCCATAACTCAGAGTCAGAAGACTGAAGATGGACCCTCAACCTTGTCCGTTACTTGTTGTGTAATCTTGGGCAAACCACTGAGCCTCAACATTCTCATCTATAAAATGGTTTTAACATTGACTTCACAAGTTTGTTCTTTGGACATTATACACCTTCATTATTATTATTACATGCCAAGGAATGGAGGTAAGATCTCAAGAGAGAAGCAAAGGCCCAGAAGGCCCTTCCATTCCCATTTGGGGTTTGCATCCCCAGAGCTGCCTGCCCACCAGCCTCTAAGGAGCCTCTGTAACTTGTTACAGAAAGGTAATCTTATCCTGGAGCATTGTGCTACCAAGCTGGTGAGCTCAGCCCTTCCCTGGCTCCAGCATCTTAATTTGTAAAGAAGGAATTCTGAGGCTATCAGAAAGGAAGTCAAATTGTTTTCGGAAAACAATAGCCAAGTAACTACAAGTCATTAGCTTCCTCCCTGGGGCCTGAAATCAAGCGTGTCTGGGTAGCTAAAAGGACTGGTAGCACTGTTTACTTAAAGACCTCTGGACAAGGCCCATAAATTAATTCCTGTGCATGACTTTCTGCAATGAGAGGAGGTGAGTCATGGAAATGGGAGAATGTCTGGGAGCAGAGAAGAGATTTCTGTTTCTTCAGAGCACAGCTAAATCCCTAATGCTAGCCTGTTTCTCCTGTTCCTTAGAGTGAGAGGAGAGTTTCATTTCATCACAGATAAGTGCCCTGTGGATATCTGCCTTTCAAGATGACCCTTAATAAGTTTCTTCCTAAAGCAGGAAACAAACAAACAAACAAAAACCAACTCTGTTCCTTGCCTTCCCCCTGAAGGCCTCTGGGAAGCAAGATGCTTCTCAGGCAGGGTGTTCTAGAAATTTCTGTGGACAGGCATTCCCTCAGTGACAGGAGCAGACCAACGTTATGATCCAGAATCATGACTTCTTAGAGGGTTGTCTCTGCCACACCGATCTCAAGGACTCACAAATGACAGAACACTGGAGCTTGACAAGAACTTAAAGGGCGACTACGTCAGATGAGGACACTCAGGCCCACAGTGGTGAGGCAGCTTGTCCAAGATCAGGAGCAGAAGCCAGATCTTTCAAAGAATTGAGGAAATCTGGGGACTTCCCTTAGGGCAGAACAGACCAATTAACTGATAACAGATCCTCTGACCTCTGCTGGGTCTCTTAGCTGAAAGTCCCTGGAGTTTAACCTATTAAGAACTAAAGAAAAACACCTCTTTGGGTCCTGATACAACTTGTCTCCAAGATCTAGTGATGACTCTAGATCCTGAAGGGTTTTGAGAGGATATGTAAAACTTTTGCTCTTAAGCTATTTTTAAACACCTCTGGCCAAATCATGAAATTGCTGATTTGGACTTTAGCCAAAGGATCTTCTATTACATGCATGGATCCCTAGAAGATTTATGGTGAGGTTCATGGGGCCTAGGAACCCCTGCATTCATAGACAAAATTTTAGGGAAGAGGGACCACAGTCTTGATCTATTCACAAAGCATTCTCCATCCAGAAAAAGTTAAAGATCACTGCTCTAGGTTGAGAAGTTCAAGAAAGGTTATTTTTTTTTACCAACCTCCAAGGTAATTGAAATGGCTGATAAATCTAACAGAGGTCAACATGACCTATCCTGTCCCTGACCTAGAAGCCTCTTATCAAACAGGTTGAAATCTGTTGCACAGATATGAGGTGAGCTTCTCAGTTCAGTCTTCACCTGTTGGATATGAAAAGGCCCTCTGAGATCAGGTCGTCCATCCCTTCCTTTTATAACTTGTAAAGCCACACAACTACCAAAGGCCAGCACCTAACTTTAATCATGCCAAGGTCAGCACTCTTTAAGCTGCCTCATAACATTTCCTAGTATATATTAATACTTGGGGTGGGGGTGAGGAGATCACACAATAGCTTATTATTCTACAATTATGGAAATTAGGAATTATGGAGACTGAGATATACCACAATATGCCATCTACAAGGTGGAGACTAGGAAAACCAGTGATATAATTCAGTCTGAGTCTGGAGGTCTGAGAACCAGGGAAGCTGTGATGTAAGTTCCAGAATCCAACAGCCCAAGAATCAGGAGCTCCAATATCCAAATATCCAGGAGATGGATGTCCTAGCTCAAGGAGACAGAGAGAATTTGCCCTTCCTCTACTTTTTTGTTCTTTTGGGCCCTCAACAGATTAGATGATGCCTGCCCAAATTGGTAAGGGAAGAGGATCTCTTCACTTGAGTCTACTGAATCAAATGCTAATCTTTTCTGAAAACACCCTCACAAACACACCCAGATATCATGTTTCACCAGTTATCTGGGCGACCTTAGCCCAGTCAAGTTGACGCATAAAATTAACCACCATTAACCACCGTAGTAAGAAAAAGAGTGCTAGGGAAGACATAAATCACTAGCATAACTAGTGATCCCTGGGTGTCTCCAGCCAACTTGATTAATGAGAAGTAAAAAATTAGTTAATGGTGCCAATCTCCAAGAACCCTTCAGTCTTGAAGCCCCTTTGACTAGGTGCTGGGCTAACAAATGCAGCATAAACCAAAGGATTTGTCCCTAAATTTGCAATCTTTCACAAACTAATAGGGATTTTTCAAATACTTAGTGAATAAAGAGGAAAAGGCCAAGTAGGTCTCCAAACTGAAAACAGCTGTGTCCTAAAAGCCCCAATGTAAATTGGTGATGTGCTATTTGGAGTACATTTTCCTGTAGAAATAATGTTGTAAAGTGTAGGTAGCTTCCCAGGCTAGACCCTAAAAGCTTATTTAAGGCATTATGCTGCTTAACTACAGCGCTGAGAGTACTGGAGACTCTAACAACCTAGTTAAGATGGTCTCAGGATGGGAAATAATGATGCCAAGTACTGACTAGGGACTCCAGGAATACATCCCCCTCTCTAGAGTTTCCAAAGAGTCTCTATCCCACACTACACTGAGGCTGGCATCTTCCTGCCTCCTTCTCTTCATAGAAAAGGGAAATAACATATACTTATCTCCTAATTTTGTTAATGAAAGAACTGACCCCTTCCACAATATCCCTTTCATAAAGGAATCTCTGGCCCCAGTCACAAATAGAAAGCTTTATTTTTTCCAACCCTTCTAGTGTTTTCCAAGTATCAAAAGTAAAAGCATATTATGCTTTTTGGTAGTACAGAAAAAGTGTAAACAGGAC